>NW_027445921.1:0-194828 GCF_038048845.1 Mixophyes fleayi
TGAATCATTGAATTGAATCATGAATCATGATTTGAATCATAAATCATGAATTGAATCATATATTTAATCATGAATCATGAATTTAATCATGAATCAAGAATTGAATCATAAATTGAATCATGAATCACGAATCATGAATTGAATCATGAATCATGATTCATGAATTGAATCATGAATTGAATCATGAATCATGAATTGAATCATGAATTAAATCATGAATCATGAATCATGAGTCATGAATTGAATCATGAATCATGAATCATGAATTGAAACATGAATCATGAATCATGAATTGAATCATGTATCATGAATCATGAATTGAGTCATGAATTGAATCATGAATCAAGAATTGAATCATGATTCATGAATCATGAATCAGGAATCATGAATTGAATCATGAATCATGAACCATGAATTGAATAATAAATAATGAATAATGAATTGAATTATGAATCATGAATCATGAATTCAATCATGAATCATGATTTGAATCATAAATCATGAATTGAATCATATATTTAATCATGAATCATGAATTTAATCATGAATCAAGAATTGAATCATAAATTGAATCATGAATCACGAATCATGAATTGAATCATGAATCATGATTCATGAATTGAATCATGAATTGAATCATGAATCATGAATTGAATCATGAATTGAATCATGAATCATGAATTGAGTCATAAATCATGAATTGAGTCATGAATCATGATTTGAATCATGAATCATGAATTGAATCATATATTGAATCATGAATCATGAATTGAATCATAAATTGAATCATGAATCATGAATTGAATCATGAATCATGAATTGAATCATGAATTGAATCATGAATCATGAAATGAATCATGAATCAGAAATCAAGAATTAAATCATGATTCATGAATCATGAATTGAATCATGAATCATGAATCATGAATCGAATCTAGATTCATGAATCATAATCGAATCATGATTCATGAATCATAATCGCATCATGATTCATGAATTATGAATCATGAATCGAATCATGAATCAAGAATTGAATCATAAATTGAATCATGAATCACGAATCATGAATTGAATCATGAATCATGAATTGAATCATGAATAAAGAATTGAATCATGAATTGAATCATGAATCATGAATCATTAATTGAATCATGAATCATGAATTGAATCATGATTAATGAATCATGATTTAAGAATTGAATCATGATTCATGAATCATGAATCATGAATCAAATCATGATTCATGAATCATGAATCATGAATTTATTCATAAATCATGAATTGAATCATAAATCATGAATCATTAAATGAATCATGAATTAAATCATGAATCATGAATTGAATCATGAATCATGAATTGAATCATGAATCATGAATCAAATCACGAATCATGAGTCATGAATTGAATCATGAATTGAATCATAAATCATGAATCATGAAATGAATCATGAATTAAATCATGAGTCATGAATTAAATCATGAATCATGAATCATGAATTGAATCATCATTCATGAATCATGAATTGAATCATGATTCATGAATCATGAATTGAATCATGATTCATGAATCATGAATTGAATCATGATTCATGAATTGAATCAGGAATCATGAATTGAATCATGAATCATGAATAGAATAATGAATCATGAATCAAGAATTGAATCATGAATCATGAATTGAATCATGAATTGAATCATGAATTGAATCATGATTCATGAATCATGAATCAGGAATCATGAATTGAATCATGAATCATGAATCATGAATCCAATAATGAATCATGAATCCAATAATGAATCATGAATCATGAATTGAATCATGAATCATGAATTGAATCATGAATTGAATCATGATTTTAATCATGAATCATGAATTGAATCATGAATCACATCCTGATTCATGAATTGAATCATGAATCGAATCATGAATCATGAATCGAATCATGATTCATGAATCATGAATCGAACCATGATTTATGAATCATGAATCATGAATCGAATCATGATTCATGAATCATGAATCATGATTCGAATCATGATTCATGAATCATGACTCATGAATCGAATCATAAATCATGAATTGAATCATAAATCGTGAATTATTAAATGAATCATGAATTAAATCATGAGACATAAATTGAATCATGAATCATGAATTGAATCATGAGTCATGAATTGAATCATGAATCATGAGTCATGAATTGAATCATGAATAATGAATCATGAATCAAATCATGATTCATGAATCATGAATCATAAATCGAATCAAGATTCATGAATCATGACTTGGATCATGAATTAAATCACGAATGATGAATCATGAATTGAATCATGAATTAAATCATGAATCATGAATCATGAGTCATGAATTGAATCATGAATCATGAATCATGAATTGAAACATGAATCATGAATCATGAATTGAGTCATGAATTGAATCATGAATCATGAATTGAATCATGATTCATGAATCAGGAATCATGAATTGAATCATGAATCATGAACCATGAATTGAATAATAAATAATGAATAATGAATTGAATTATGAATCATGAATCATGAATTGAATCATGAATCATGATTTGAATCATAAATCATGAATTGAATCATATATTTAATCATGAATCATGAATTTAATCATGAATCAAGAATTGAATCATAAATTGAATCATGAATCACGAATCATAAATTGAATCATGAATCATGATTCATGAATTGAATCATGAATTGAATCATGAATCATGAATTGAATCATGAATTGAATCATGAATCATGAATTGAATCATGAATTGAATCATGAATCATGAATTGAGTCATGAATCATGAATTGAGTCATGAATCATGATTTGAATCATGAATCATGAATTGAATCATATATTGAATCATGAATCATGAATTGAATCATAAATTGAATCATGAATCATGAATTGAATCATGAATCATGAATTGAATCATGAATTGAATCATGAATCATGAAATGAATCATGAATCAGAAATCAAGAATTAAATCATGATTCATGAATCATGAATTGAATCATGAATCATGAATCATGAATCGAATCTAGATTCATGAATCATAATCGAATCATGATTCATGAATCATGAATCAAATCATAAATCATAAATCATGAATCATGACTTGAATCATGAATCATGAATTGAATCATGAATTGAATCATGAATCATGAAATGAATCATGAATCATGAATTGAATCATGAATCATGAATCATGAATCATGAATCATGAATCATGAATCAAATCATGAATCATGATTTGAATCATGAATCATGAATTGAATCATATGTTGAATCATGAATAATGAATTGAATCATGAATCAAGAATTGAATCATAAATTGAATCATGAATCACGAATCATGAATTGAATCATGAATCATGAATTGAATCATGAATCATGAATTGAATCATGAATAAAGAATTGAATCATGAATTGAATCATGAATCATGAATCATTAATTGAATCATGAATCATGAATCATGAATTGAATCATGATTAATGAATCATGATTTAAGAATTGAATCATGATTCATGAATCATGAATCATGAATCAAATCATGATTCATGAATCATGAATCATGAATTTATTCATAAATCATGAATTGAATCATAAATCATGAATCATTAAAAGAATCATGAATTAAATCATGAATCATGAATTGAATCATGAATCATGAATTGAATCATAAATCATGAATCATTAAATGAATCATGAATTAAATCATGAGTCATGAATTAAATCATGAATCATGAATCATGAATTGAATCATCATTCATGAATCATGAATTGAATCATGATTCATGAATCATGAATTGAATCATGATTCATGAATTGAATCATGATTCATGAATTGAATCATGATTCATGAATCATGAATTGAATCATGAATCATGAATTGAATCATGAATTGATTCATGAATTGAATCAGGAATCATGAATTGAATCATGAATCATGAATCATGAATAGAATAATGAATCATGAATCAAGAATTGAATCATGAATCATGAATTGAATCATGAATTGAATCATGAATTGAATCATGAATCATGAATCATGAATCAGGAATCATGAATTGAATCATGAATCATGAATCATGAATCCAATAATGAATCATGAATCCAATAATGAATCATGAATCATGAATTGAATCATGAATCATGAATTGAATCATGAATTGAATCATGATTTTAATCATGAATCATGAATTGAATCATGAATCACATCCTGATTCATGAATTGAATCATGAATCGAATCATGAATCATGAATCGAATCATGATTCATGAATCATGAATCGAACCATGATTTATGAATCATGAATCATGAATCGAATCATGATTCATGAATCATGAATCATGATTCGAATCATGAATCATGATTCGAATCATGATTCATGAATCATGAATCATGAATCGAATCATAAATCATGAATTGAATCATAAATCGTGAATTATTAAATGAATCATGAATTAAATC
The DNA here is from genome assembly GCF_038048845.1 of Mixophyes fleayi. Taxonomy (NCBI): domain Eukaryota; kingdom Metazoa; phylum Chordata; class Amphibia; order Anura; family Limnodynastidae; genus Mixophyes; species Mixophyes fleayi. The sequence continues at coordinate 4,496 of NW_027445921.1, forward strand.
ATGAGACATGAATTGAATCATGAATCATGAATTGAATCATGAGTCATGAATTGAATCATGAATCATGAGTCATGAATTGAATCATGAATAATGAATCATGAATCAAATCATGATTCATGAATCATGAATCATAAATCGAATCAAGATTCATGAATCATGACTTGGATCATGAATTAAATCACGAATGATGAATCATGAATTGAATCATGAATTAAATCATGAATCATGAATCATGAGTCATGAATTGAATCATGAATCATGAATCATGAATTGAAACATGAATCATGAATCATGAATTGAATCATGTATCATGAATCATGAATTGAGTCATGAATTGAATCATGAATCATGAATTGAATCATGATTCATGAATCATGAATCAGGAATCATGAATTGAATCATGAATCATGAACCATGAATTGAATAATAAATAATGAATAATGAATTGAATTATGAATCATGAATCATGAATTGAATCATGAATCATGATTTGAATCATAAATCATGAATTGAATCATATATTTAATCATGAATCATGAATTTAATCATGAATCAAGAATTGAATCATAAATTGAATCATGAATCACGAATCATGAATTGAATCATGAATCATGATTCATGAATTGAATCATGAATTGAATCATGAATCATGAATTGAATCATGAATTAAATCATGAATCATGAATCATGAGTCATGAATTGAATCATGAATCATGAATCATGAATTGAAACATGAATCATGAATCATGAATTGAATCATGTATCATGAATCATGAATTGAGTCATGAATTGAATCATGAATCAAGAATTGAATCATGATTCATGAATCATGAATCAGGAATCATGAATTGAATCATGAATCATGAACCATGAATTGAATAATAAATAATGAATAATGAATTGAATTATGAATCATGAATCATGAATTCAATCATGAATCATGATTTGAATCATAAATCATGAATTGAATCATATATTTAATCATGAATCATGAATTTAATCATGAATCAAGAATTGAATCATAAATTGAATCATGAATCACGAATCATGAATTGAATCATGAATCATGATTCATGAATTGAATCATGAATTGAATCATGAATCATGAATTGAATCATGAATTGAATCATGAATCATGAATTGAGTCATGAATCATGAATTGAGTCATGAATCATGATTTGAATCATGAATCATGAATTGAATCATATATTGAATCATGAATCATGAATTGAATCATAAATTGAATCATGAATCATGAATTGAATCATGAATCATGAATTGAATCATGAATTGAATCATGAATCATGAAATGAATCATGAATCAGAAATCAAGAATTAAATCATGATTCATGAATCATGAATTGAATCATGAATCATGAATCATGAATCGAATCTAGATTCATGAATCATAATCGAATCATGATTCATGAATCATAATCGCATCATGATTCATGAATTATGAATCATGAATCGAATCATGAATCAAGAATTGAATCATAAATTGAATCATGAATCACGAATCATGAATTGAATCATGAATCATGAATTGAATCATGAATAAAGAATTGAATCATGAATTGAATCATGAATCATGAATCATTAATTGAATCATGAATCATGAATTGAATCATGATTAATGAATCATGATTTAAGAATTGAATCATGATTCATGAATCATGAATCATGAATCAAATCATGATTCATGAATCATGAATCATGAATTTATTCATAAATCATGAATTGAATCATAAATCATGAATCATTAAATGAATCATGAATTAAATCATGAATCATGAATTGAATCATGAATCATGAATTGAATCATGAATCATGAATCAAATCACGAATCATGAGTCATGAATTGAATCATGAATTGAATCATAAATCATGAATCATGAAATGAATCATGAATTAAATCATGAGTCATGAATTAAATCATGAATCATGAATCATGAATTGAATCATCATTCATGAATCATGAATTGAATCATGATTCATGAATCATGAATTGAATCATGATTCATGAATCATGAATTGAATCATGATTCATGAATTGAATCAGGAATCATGAATTGAATCATGAATCATGAATAGAATAATGAATCATGAATCAAGAATTAAATCATGAATCATGAATTGAATCATGAATTGAATCATGAATTGAATCATGATTCATGAATCATGAATCAGGAATCATGAATTGAATCATGAATCATGAATCATGAATCCAATAATGAATCATGAATCCAATAATGAATCATGAATCATGAATTGAATCATGAATCATGAATTGAATCATGAATTGAATCATGATTTTAATCATGAATCATGAATCACATCCTGATTCATGAATTGAATCATGAATCGAATCATGAATCATGAATCGAATCATGATTCATGAATCATGAATCGAACCATGATTTATGAATCATGAATCATGAATCGAATCATGATTCATGAATCATGAATCATGATTCGAATCATGATTCATGAATCATGACTCATGAATCGAATCATAAATCATGAATTGAATCATAAATCGTGAATTATTAAATGAATCATGAATTAAATCATGAGACATAAATTGAATCATGAATCATGAATTGAATCATGAGTCATGAATTGAATCATGAATCATGAGTCATGAATTGAATCATGAATAATGAATCATGAATCAAATCATGATTCATGAATCATGAATCATAAATCGAATCAAGATTCATGAATCATGACTTGGATCATGAATTAAATCACGAATGATGAATCATGAATTGAATCATGAATTAAATCATGAATCATGAATCATGAGTCATGAATTGAATCATGAATCATGAATCATGAATTGAAACATGAATCATGAATCATGAATTGAGTCATGAATTGAATCATGAATCATGAATTGAATCATGATTCATGAATCATGAATCAGGAATCATGAATTGAATCATGAATCATGAACCATGAATTGAATAATAAATAATGAATAATGAATTGAATTATGAATCATGAATCATGAATTGAATCATGAATCATGATTTGAATCATAAATCATGAATTGAATCATATATTTAATCATGAATCATGAATTTAATCATGAATCAAGAATTGAATCATAAATTGAATCATGAATCACGAATCATAAATTGAATCATGAATCATGATTCATGAATTGAATCATGAATTGAATCATGAATCATGAATTGAATCATGAATTGAATCATGAATCATGAATTGAATCATGAATTGAATCATGAATCATGAATTGAGTCATGAATCATGAATTGAGTCATGAATCATGATTTGAATCATGAATCATGAATTGAATCATATATTGAATCATGAATCATGAATTGAATCATAAATTGAATCATGAATCATGAATTGAATCATGAATCATGAATTGAATCATGAATTGAATCATGAATCATGAAATGAATCATGAATCAGAAATCAAGAATTAAATCATGATTCATGAATCATGAATTGAATCATGAATCATGAATCATGAATCGAATCTAGATTCATGAATCATAATCGAATCATGATTCATGAATCATGAATCAAATCATAAATCATAAATCATGAATCATGACTTGAATCATGAATCATGAATTGAATCATGAATTGAATCATGAATCATGAAATGAATCATGAATCATGAATTGAATCATGAATCATGAATCATGAATCATGAATCATGAATCATGAATCAAATCATGAATCATGATTTGAATCATGAATCATGATTTGAATCATATGTTGAATCATGAATAATGAATTGAATCATGAATCAAGAATTGAATCATAAATTGAATCATGAATCACGAATCATGAATTGAATCATGAATCATGAATTGAATCATGAATCATGAATTGAATCATGAATAAAGAATTGAATCAGGAATTGAATCATGAATCATGAATCATTAATTGAATCATGAATCATGAATCATGAATTGAATCATGATTAATGAATCATGATTTAAGAATTGAACCATGATTCATGAATCAAGAATCATGAATCGAATCATGATTCATGAATCATGAATCGAATCATGATTCATGAATCATGAATCGAATCATGATTCATGAATCATGAATCATGAATTTATTCATAAATCATGAATTGAATCATAAATCATGAATCATTAAATGAATCATGAATTAAATCATGAATCATGAATTGAATCATGAATAATGAATTGAATCATGAATCATGAATCAAATCATGAATCATTAATCATGAAATGAATCATGAATTGAATCATGAGTCATGAATTAAATCATGAATCATGAATCATGAATTGAATTATGATTCATGAATTAAATCATGAATCATGATTCTTGAATCATGAATTGAATCATGATTCATGAATTGAATCATGATTCTTGAATCATGAATTGAATCATGATTCATGAATTGAATCATGATTCATGAATCATGAATTGAATCATGAATCATGAATTGAATCATGAATTGATTAATGAATTGAATCAGGAATCATGAATTGAATCATGAATCATGAATAGAATAATGAATCATGAATCTAATAATGAATCATGAATCATGAATTGAATCATGAATCATGAATCAGGAATCATGAATTGAATCATGATTCATGAATTGAATCATGAATTGAATCATGAATTGAATCATGAATCATGAATCAGGAATCATGAATTGAATCATGAATCATGAATCTAATAATGAATCATGAATCATGAATTGAATCATGAATCATGAATCAGGAATCATGAATTGAATCATGAATTTAATCATGAATCACGAATCATGAATTGAATCATGAATCATGAATTGAATCATGAATAAAGAATTGAATCATGAATTGAATCATGAATCATGAATCATTAATTGAATCATGAATCATGAATTGAATCATGATTAATGAATCATGATTTAAGAATTGAATCATGATTCATGAATCATGAATTGAAACATGAATCATGAATCATGAATTGAATCATGTATCATGAATCATGAATTGAGTCATGAATTAAATCATGAATCATGAATTGAATCATGATTCATGAATCATGAATCATGAATCATGAATTGAATAATAAATAATGAATAATGAATTGAATTATGAATTATGAATCATGAATTGAATCATGAATCATGATTTGAATCATAAATCATGAATTGAATCATATATTTAATCATGAATCATGAATTTAATCATGAATCAAGAATTGAATCATAAATTGAATCATGAATCACGAATCATGAATTGAATCATGAATCATGATTCATGAATTGAATCATGAATTAAATCATGAATCATGAATTGAATCATGAATTGAATCATGAATCATAAATTGAGTCATGAATCATGAATTGAGTCATGAATCATGATTTGAATCATGAATCATGAATTGAATCATATATTGAATCATGAATCATGAATTGAATCATAAATTGAATCATGAATCATGAATTGAATCATGAATCATGAATTGAATCATGAATTGAATCATGAATCATGAAATGAATCATGAATCAGAAATCAAGAATTAAATCATGATTCATGAATCATGAATTGAATCATGAATCATGAATCATGAATCGAATCTAGATTCATGAATCATAATCGCATCATGATTCATGAATTATGAATCATGAATCGAATCATGATTCATGAATCATGAATCAAATCATAAATCATAAATCATGAATCATGACTTGAATCATGAATCATGAATTGATTCATCAATCATGAATTGAATCATGAATCATGAATCATGAATCATGAATTGAATCATAAATCATGAATTGAATCATGAATCATGATTTGAATCATGAATCATGAATTGAATCATATATTGAATAATGAATCATGAATTGAATCATGAATCAAGAATTGAATCATAAATTGAATCATGAATCACGAATCATGAATTGAATCATGAATCATGAATTGAATCATGAATCATGAATTGAATCATGAATAAAGAATTGAATCATGAATTGAATCATGAATCATGAATCATTAATTGAATCATGAATCATGAATCATGAATTGAATCATGATTAATGAATCATGATTTAAGAATTGAATCATGATTCATGAATCATGAATCATGAATCGAATCATGATTCATGAATCATGAATCATGAATCGAATCATGATTCATGAATCATGAATCATGAATCGAATCATGATTCATGAATCATGAATCATGAATCATGAATCGAATCATGATTCATGAATCATGAATCATGAATTTATTCATAAATCATGAATTGAATCATAAATCATGAATCATTAAATGAAACATGAATTAAATCATGAATCATGAATTGAATCATGAATAATGAATTGAATCATGAATCATGAATCAAATCATGAATCATGAATTGAATCATGAATTGAATCATGAGTCATGAATTAAATCATGAATCATGAATCATGAATTGAATTATGATTCATGAATCATGAATTGAATCATGATTCATGAATCATGAATTGAATCATGATTCATGAATTGAATCATGATTCATGAATCATGAATTGAATCATGAATCATGAATTGAATCATGAATCATGAATTGAATCATGAATTGATTCATGAATTGAATCAGGAATCATGAATCATGAATAGAATAATGAATCATGAATCAAGAATTGAATCATGAATCATGAATTGAATCATGAATTGAATCATGAATTGAATCATGAATCATGAATCAGGAATCATGAATTGAATCATGAATCATGAATCATGAATCTAATAATGAATCATGAATCATGAATTGAATCATGAATCATGAATCAGGAATCATGAATTGAATCATGAATTTAATCATGAATCATGAATTGAATCATGATTTATGAATCATGAATCATGAATTGAATCATGATTCATGAATCATGAATCATGATTCGAATCATGATTCATGAATCATGAATCATGAATCGAATCATAAATCATGAATTGAATCATAAATCATGAATTATTAAATGAATCATGATTAAAATCATGAGTCATGAATTGAATAATGATTCATGTATTGAATCATGAGTCATGAATTGAATCATGAATCATGAGTCATGAATTGAATCATGAATCATGAGTCATGAATTGAATCATGAATTATGAATCATGAATCAAATCATGAATCATGAATCATGAATCATAAATCGAATCATGATTCATGAATCATGACTTGGATCATGAATTAAATCTTGAATGATGAATCATGAATTGAATCATGAATTAAATCACGAATGATGAATCATGAATCATGAATTGAATCACGTATCATGAATCATGAATTGAGTGATGAATTGAATAATGAATCATGAATTGAATCATAATTCATGAATCAGGAATCAGGAATCATGAATTGAATCATGAATCATGAATCATGAATTGAATAATAAATAATGAATAATGAATTGAATTATGAATCATGAATCATAAATTGAATCATGAATCATGATTTGAATCATAAATCGTCAATTGAATCATATATTGAATCATGAATCATGAATTGAATCATATATTGAATCATGAATCATGATTCATGAATTGAATCATGAATTGAATCATGAATCATGAATTGAATCATATATTGAATCATGAATCATGATTCATGAATTGAATCATGAATTGAATCATGAATCATGAATTGAATCATGAATTGAATCATGAATCATGAATTGAGTCATGAATCATGAATTGAATCATGAATCATGATTTGAATCATGAATCATGAATTGAATCATATATTGAATCATGAATCATGAATTGAATCATAAATTGAATCATGAATCATGAAATGAATCATGAATTTAATCATGATTCACGAATTTAATCATGAATCAGAAATCATGAATTAAGTCATGAATCATGAATCATGAATTGAATCATGAATCATGAATCATGAATCGAATCTAGATTCATGAATCATGAATCATAATCGCATCATGATTCATGAATTATGAATCATGAATCGAATCATGATTCATGAATCATGAATCAAATCAAAAATCATGAATCATGAATCATGAATTGAATCATGAATCATGAATTGATTCATGAATCATGAATTGAATCATGAATCATGAATGATGAATCATGAATTGAATCATAAATCATGAATTGAATCATGAATCATGAATCATGAATTGAATCATGAATCATGAATCATGAATCATGAATTGAATCATAAATCATGAATTGAATCATGAATCCTGAATTGAATAATGAATTGAATCATGAATCATGAAATGAATCATGAATCATGAATCATGAATCATGAATCAAATCATGAATCATGAATCGTGAATTGAATCATGAATCATGAATCGAATCCTGATTCATGAATCATGAATCATGAATTGAATCATGTATCATGAATCATGAATCAAATCATGATTCATGAATCATGAATCGAATCGTAAATCATGAATTGAATCATAAATCATGAATCATGAAATGAATCATGAATTGAATCATGAATCATGAATTAAATCATGAATCATGAATCATGAATCATGAGTCATGAATTGAATCATAAATCATGAATCATGAATTAAATCATGAATCATGAATCATGAATTGAATCATGAATCATGAATTGAATCATGAATTGAATCATGATTAATGAATCATGAATCGAATCGTAAATCATGAATTGAATCATAAATCATGAATCATGAAATGAATCATGAATTGAATCATGAATCATGAATTAAATCATGAATCATGAATCATGAATCATGAGTCATGAATTGAATCATAAATCATGAATCATGAATTAAATCATTAATCATGAATCATGAATTGAATCATGAATCATGAATTGAATCATGATTCATGAATTGAATCAGGAATCATGAATTGAATCATGAATCATGAATAGAATAATGAATCATGAATCAAGAATTGAATCATGAATCATGAATTGAATCATGAATTGAATCATGAATTGAATCATGATTCATGAATCATGAATCAGGAATCATGAATTGAATCATGAATCATGAATCATGAATCCAATAATGAATCATGAATCCAATAATGAATCATGAATCATGAATTGAATCATGAATCATGAATTGAATCATGAATTGAATCATGATTTTAATCATGAATCATGAATTGAATCATGAATCACATCCTGATTCATGAATTGAATCATGAATCGAATCATGAATCATGAATCGAATCATGATTCATGAATCATGAATCGAACCATGATTTATGAATCATGAATCATGAATCGAATCATGATTCATGAATCATGAATCATGATTCGAATCATGATTCATGAATCATGACTCATGAATCGAATCATAAATCATGAATTGAATCATAAATCGTGAATTATTAAATGAATCATGAATTAAATCATGAGACATAAATTGAATCATGAATCATGAATTGAATCATGAGTCATGAATTGAATCATGAATCATGAGTCATGAATTGAATCATGAATAATGAATCATGAATCAAATCATGATTCATGAATCATGAATCATAAATCGAATCAAGATTCATGAATCATGACTTGGATCATGAATTAAATCACGAATGATGAATCATGAATTGAATCATGAATTAAATCATGAATCATGAATCATGAGTCATGAATTGAATCATGAATCATGAATCATGAATTGAAACATGAATCATGAATCATGAATTGAGTCATGAATTGAATCATGAATCATGAATTGAATCATGATTCATGAATCATGAATCAGGAATCATGAATTGAATCATGAATCATGAACCATGAATTGAATAATAAATAATGAATAATGAATTGAATTATGAATCATGAATCATGAATTGAATCATGAATCATGATTTGAATCATAAATCATGAATTGAATCATATATTTAATCATGAATCATGAATTTAATCATGAATCAAGAATTGAATCATAAATTGAATCATGAATCACGAATCATAAATTGAATCATGAATCATGATTCATGAATTGAATCATGAATTGAATCATGAATCATGAATTGAATCATGAATTGAATCATGAATCATGAATTGAATCATGAATTGAATCATGAATCATGAATTGAGTCATGAATCATGAATTGAGTCATGAATCATGATTTGAATCATGAATCATGAATTGAATCATATATTGAATCATGAATCATGAATTGAATCATAAATTGAATCATGAATCATGAATTGAATCATGAATCATGAATTGAATCATGAATTGAATCATGAATCATGAAATGAATCATGAATCAGAAATCAAGAATTAAATCATGATTCATGAATCATGAATTGAATCATGAATCATGAATCATGAATCGAATCTAGATTCATGAATCATAATCGAATCATGATTCATGAATCATGAATCAAATCATAAATCATAAATCATGAATCATGACTTGAATCATGAATCATGAATTGAATCATGAATTGAATCATGAATCATGAAATGAATCATGAATCATGAATTGAATCATGAATCATGAATCATGAATCATGAATCATGAATCATGAATCAAATCATGAATCATGATTTGAATCATGAATCATGAATTGAATCATATGTTGAATCATGAATAATGAATTGAATCATGAATCAAGAATTGAATCATAAATTGAATCATGAATCACGAATCATGAATTGAATCATGAATCATGAATTGAATCATGAATCATGAATTGAATCATGAATAAAGAATTGAATCATGAATTGAATCATGAATCATGAATCATTAATTGAATCATGAATCATGAATCATGAATTGAATCATGATTAATGAATCATGATTTAAGAATTGAACCATGATTCATGAATCAAGAATCATGAATCGAATCATGATTCATGAATCATGAATCGAATCATGATTCATGAATCATGAATCGAATCATGATTCATGAATCATGAATCATGAATTTATTCATAAATCATGAATTGAATCATAAATCATGAATCATTAAATGAATCATGAATTAAATCATGAATCATGAATTGAATCATGAATAATGAATTGAATCATGAATCATGAATCAAATCATGAATCATTAATCATGAAATGAATCATGAATTGAATCATGAGTCATGAATTAAATCATGAATCATGAATCATGAATCATGAATCATGAATTGAATTATGATTCATGAATTAAATCATGAATCATGATTCTTGAATCATGAATTGAATCATGATTCATGAATTGAATCATGATTCTTGAATCATGAATTGAATCATGATTCATGAATTGAATCATGATTCATGAATCATGAATTGAATCATGAATCATGAATTGAATCATGAATTGATTAATGAATTGAATCAGGAATCATGAATTGAATCATGAATCATGAATAGAATAATGAATCATGAATCAAGAATTGAATCATGAATCATGAATTGAATCATGAATTGAATCATGAATTGAATCATGAATCATGAATCAGGAATCATGAATTGAATCATGAATCATGAATCTAATAATGAATCATGAATCATGAATTGAATCATGAATCATGAATCAGGAATCATGAATTGAATCATGAATTTAATCATGAATCACGAATCATGAATTGAATCATGAATCATGAATTGAATCATGAATAAAGAATTGAATCATGAATTGAATCATGAATCATGAATCATTAATTGAATCATGAATCATGAATTGAATCATGATTAATGAATCATGATTTAAGAATTGAATCATGATTCATGAATCATGAATTGAAACACGAATCATGAATCATGAATTGAATCATGTATCATGAATCATGAATTGAGTCATGAATTAAATCATGAATCATGAATTGAATCATGATTCATGAATCATGAATCATGAATCATGAATTGAATAATAAATAATGAATAATGAATTGAATTATGAATTATGAATCATGAATTGAATCATGAATCATGATTTGAATCATAAATCATGAATTGAATCATATATTTAATCATGAATCATGAATTTAATCATGAATCAAGAATTGAATCATAAATTGAATCATGAATCACGAATCATGAATTGAATCATGAATCATGATTCATGAATTGAATCATGAATTGAATCATGAATCATGAATTGAATCATGAATTGAATCATGAATCATAAATTGAGTCATGAATCATGAATTGAGTCATGAATCATGATTTGAATCATGAATCATGAATTGAATCATATATTGAATCATGAATCATGAATTGAATCATAAATTGAATCATGAATCATGAATTGAATCATGAATCATGAATTGAATCATGAATTGAATCATGAATCATGAAATGAATCATGAATCAGAAATCAAGAATTAAATCATGATTCATGAATCATGAATTGAATCATGAATCATGAATCATGAATCGAATCTAGATTCATGAATCATAATCGCATCATGATTCATGAATTATGAATCATGAATCGAATCATGATTCATGAATCATGAATCAAATCATAAATCATAAATCATGAATCATGACTTGAATCATGAATCATGAATTGATTCATCAATCATGAATTGAATCATGAATCATGAATCATGAATCATGAATTGAATCATAAATCATGAATTGAATCATGAATCATGATTTGAATCATGAATCATGAATTGAATCATATATTGAATAATGAATCATGAATTGAATCATGAATCAAGAATTGAATCATAAATTGAATCATGAATCACGAATCATGAATTGAATCATGAATCATGAATTGAATCATGAATCATGAATTGAATCATGAATAAAGAATTGAATCATGAATTGAATCATGAATCATGAATCATTAATTGAATCTTGAATCATGAATCATGAATTGAATCATGATTAATGAATCATGATTTAAGAATTGAATCATGATTCATGAATCATGAATCATGAATCGAATCATGATTCATGAATCATGAATCATGAATCGAATCATGATTCATGAATCATGAATCATGAATCGAATCATGATTCATGAATCATGAATCATGAATCATGAATCGAATCATGATTCATGAATCATGAATCATGAATTTATTCATAAATCATGAATTGAATCATAAATCATGAATCATTAAATGAAACATGAATTAAATCATGAATCATGAATTGAATCATGAATAATGAATTGAATCATGAATCATGAATCAAATCATGAATCATGAATTGAATCATGAATTGAATCATGAGTCATGAATTAAATCATGAATCATGAATCATGAATTGAATTATGATTCATGAATCATGAATTGAATCATGATTCATGAATCATGAATTGAATCATGATTCATGAATTGAATCATGATTCATGAATCATGAATTGAATCATGAATCATGAATTGAATCATGAATCATGAATTGAATCATGAATTGATTCATGAATTGAATCAGGAATCATGAATCATGAATAGAATAATGAATCATGAATCAAGAATTGAATCATGAATCATGAATTGAATCATGAATTGAATCATGAATTGAATCATGAATCATGAATCAGGAATCATGAATTGAATCATGAATCATGAATCATGAATCTAATAATGAATCATGAATCATGAATTGAATCATGAATCATGAATCAGGAATCATGAATTGAATCATGAATTTAATCATGAATCATGAATTGAATCATGATTTATGAATCATGAATCATGAATTGAATCATGATTCATGAATCATGAATCATGATTCGAATCATGATTCATGAATCATGAATCATGAATCGAATCATAAATCATGAATTGAATCATAAATCATGAATTATTAAATGAATCATGATTAAAATCATGAGTCATGAATTGAATAATGATTCATGTATTGAATCATGAGTCATGAATTGAATCATGAATCATGAGTCATGAATTGAATCATGAATCATGAGTCATGAATTGAATCATGAATTATGAATCATGAATCAAATCATGAATCATGAATCATGAATCATAAATCGAATCATGATTCATGAATCATGACTTGGATCATGAATTAAATCTTGAATGATGAATCATGAATTGAATCATGAATTAAATCACGAATGATGAATCATGAATCATGAATTGAATCACGTATCATGAATCATGAATTGAGTGATGAATTGAATCATGAATCATGAATTGAATCATAATTCATGAATCAGGAATCAGGAATCATGAATTGAATCATGAATCATGAATCATGAATTGAATAATAAATAATGAATAATGAATTGAATTATGAATCATGAATCATGAATTGAATCATGAATCATGATTTGAATCATAAATCGTCAATTGAATCATATATTGAATCATGAATCATGAATTGAATCATATATTGAATCATGAATCATGATTCATGAATTGAATCATGAATTGAATCATGAATCATGAATTGAATCATATATTGAATCATGAATCATGATTCATGAATTGAATCATGAATTGAATCATGAATCATGAATTGAATCATGAATTGAATCATGAATCATGAATTGAGTCATGAATCATGAATTGAATCATGAATCATGATTTGAATCATGAATCATGAATTGAATCATATATTGAATCATGAATCATGAATTGAATCATAAATTGAATCATGAATCATGAAATGAATCATGAATTTAATCATGATTCACGAATTGAATCATGAATCAGAAATCATGAATTAAGTCATGAATCATGAATCATGAATTGAATCATGAATCATGAATCATGAATCGAATCTAGATTCATGAATCATGAATCATAATGGCATCATGATTCATGAATTATGAATCATGAATCGAATCATGATTCATGAATCATGAATCAAATCAAAAATCATGAATCATGAATCATGAATTGAATCATGAATCATGAATTGATTCATGAATCATGAATTGAATCATGAATCATGAATGATGAATCATGAATTGAATCATAAATCATGAATTGAATCATGAATCATGAATCATGAATTGAATCATGAATCATGAATCATGAATTGAATCATAAATCATGAATTGAATCATGAATCCTGAATTGAATAATGAATTGAATCATGAATCATGAAATGAATCATGAATCATGAATCATGAATCATGAATCATGAATCAAATCATGAATCATGAATCGTGAATTGAATCATGAATCATGAATCGAATCCTGATTCATGAATCATGAATCATGAATTGAATCATGTATCATGAATCATGAATCAAATCATGATTCATGAATCATGAATCGAATCGTAAATCATGAATTGAATCATAAATCATGAATCATGAAATGAATCATGAATTGAATCATGAATCATGAATTAAATCATGAATCATGAATCATGAATCATGAGTCATGAATTGAATCATAAATCATGAATCATGAATTAAATCATGAATCATGAATCATGAATTGAATCATGAATCATGAATTGAATCATGAATTGAATCATGATTAATGAATCATGAATCGAATCGTAAATCATGAATTGAATCATAAATCATGAATCATGAAATGAATCATGAATTGAATCATGAATCATGAATTAAATCATGAATCATGAATCATGAATCATGAGTCATGAATTGAATCATAAATCATGAATCATGAATTAAATCATTAATCATGAATCATGAATTGAATCATGAATCATGAATTGAATCATGATTCATGAATCATGAATCAGGAATCATGAATTGAATCATGAATCATGAACCATGAATTGAATAATAAATAATGAATAATGAATTGAATTATAAATCATGAATCATGAATTGAATCATGAATCATGATTTGAATTATAAATCATGAATTGAATCATATATTTAATCATGAATCATGAATTTAATCATGAATCAAGAATTGAATCATAAATTGAATCATGAATCACGAATCATGAATTGAATCATGAATCATGATTCATGAATTGAATCATGAATTGAATCATGAATTGAATCATGAATTGAATCATGAATCATGAATTGAGTCATGAATCATGAATTGAGTCATGAATCATGATTTGAATCATGAATCATGAATTGAATCATATATTGAATCATGAATCATGAATTGAATCATAAATCGAATCATGAATCATGAATTGAATCATAAATTAAATCACGAATGATGAATCATGAATCATGAATTGAATCATGTATCATGAATCATGAATTGAGTCATGAATTGAATCATGAATCATGAATTGAATTATGATTCATGAATCAGGAATCAGGAATCATGAATTGAATAATAAATAATGAATAATGAATTGAATTATGAATCATGAATCATGATTTGAATCATAAATCATCAATTGAATCATATATTGAATCATGAATCATGAATTGAATCATATATTGAATCATGAATCATGATTCATGAATTGAATCATGAATTGAATCATGAATCATGAATTGAATCATGAATTGAATCATGAATCATGAATTGAGTCATGAATCATGAATTGAATCATGAATCATGATTTGAATCATGAATCATGAATTTATTCATGAATTGAATCATGAATCATGAATTGAGTCATGAATCATGAATTGAATCATGAATCATGATTTGAATCATGAATCATGAATTGAATCATATATTGAATCATGAATCATGAATTGAATCATAAATTGAATCATGAATCATGAATCATGAATTGAATCATGAATCATGAATTGAATCATGAATTGAATCATGAATCATGAAATAAATCATGAATTTAATCATGATTCATGAATTGAATCATGAATCAGAAATCATGAATTAAGTCATGAACCATGAATCATGAATTGAATCATGAATCATGAATCATGAATCGAATCTAGATTCATGAATCATGAATAATAATCGCATCATGATTCATGAATTATGAATCATGAATCGAATCATGATTCATGAATCATGAATCAAATCATAAATCATGAATCATGAATCATGAATTGAATCATGAATCATGAATTGATTCATGAATCATGAATTCAATCATGAATCATGAATCATGAATCATGAATTGAATCATAAATCATGAATTGAATCATGAATCATGAATTGAATAATGAATTGAATCATGAATCATGAAATGAATCATGAATCATGAATCATGAATCATGAATCAAATCATGAATCATGAATCGTGAATTGAATCATGAATCATGAATCGAATCATGATTCATGAATCATGAATCATGAATTAAATCATGTATCATGAATCATGAATCGAATCATGATTCATGAATCATGAATCATAAATCGAATCTTGATTCATGAATCATGAATCATGAATCGAATCATGATTCATGAATCATGAATCGAATCGTAAATCATGAATTGAATCATAAATCATGAATCATGAAATGAATCATGAATTGAATCATGAATCATGAATTAAATCATGAATCATGAATCATGAATTAAATCATGAATCATGAATCATGAATTGAATCATGAATCATGAATTGAATCATGAATTGAATCATGATTAATGAATCATGAATTGAATCATGAATTGAATCATGAATCATGAATTGAATCATGAATCATGAATCATGAAACAGGTATGATGAATTGAATCATCAATCATGAATCATAAATTGAATAATGAATCATGAATCATGAATTGAATCATGAATCATGAATCATGAATTGATTCATGAATCATGAATTGAATCATGAATCATGAATCATGAATTGATTCATGAATCATGAATTGAATCATAATTCATGAATTGAATCATGAATCATGATTTGAATCATGAATCATGAATCACGAATCATGAATTAAATCATGAATCATGAATTGAAACATGAATCAAGAATTGAATCATGAATAAAGAATTGAATCATGAATTGAATCATGAATCATGAATCATTAATTGAATCATGAATCATGAATCATGAATTGAATCATGATTCATGAATCATGAATCATGAATCGAATCATAAATAATGAATTGTATCATAAATCTTGAATTATTAAATGAATCATGAATTAAATCATGAGACATGAATTGAATCATGAATCATGAATTGAATCATGAGTCATGAATTGAATCATGAATCATGAGTCATGAATTGAATCATGAATAATGAATCATGAATCAAATCATGATTCATGAATCATGAATCATAAATCGAATCAAGATTCATGAATCATGACTTGGATCATGAATTAAATCACGAATGATGAATCATGAATTGAATCATGAATTAAATCATGAATCATGAATCATGAGTCATGAATTGAATCATGAATCATGAATCATGAATTGAAACATGAATCATGAATTATGAATTGAATCATGTATCATGAATCATGAATTGAGTCATGAATTGAATCATGAATCATGAATTGAATCATGATTCATGAATCATGAATCAGGAATCATGAATTGAATCATGAATCATGAATCATGAATTGAATAATAAATAATGAATAATGAATTGAATTATGAATTATGAATCATGAATTGAATCATGAATCATGATTTGAATCATAAATCATGAATTGAATCATATATTTAATCATGAATCATGAATTTAATCATGAATCAAGAATTGAATCATAAATTGAATCATGAATCACGAATCATGAATTGAATCATGAATCATGATTCATGAATTGAATCATGAATTGAATCATGAATCATGAATTGAATCATGAAGTGAATCATGAATCATGAATTGAGTCATGAATCATGATTTGAATCATAAATCATCAATTGAATCATATATTGAATCATGAATCATGAATTGAATCATATATTGAATCATGAATCATGATTCATGAATTGAATCATGAATTGAATCATGAATCATGAATTGAATCATGAATTGAATCATGAATCATGATTTGAATCATGAATCATTAATTTATTCATGAATTGAATCATGAATCATGAATTGAGTCATGAATCATGAATTGAATCATGAATCATGATTTGAATCATGAATCATTAATTTATTCATGAATTGAATCATGAATCATGAATTGAGTCATGAATCATGAATTGAATCATGAATCATGATTTGAATCATGAATCATGAATTGAATCATATATTGAATCATGAATCATGAATTGAATCATAAATTGAATCAGGAATCATGAATCATGAATTGAATCATGAATCATGAATTGAATCATGAATTGAATCATGAATCATGAAATGAATCATGAATTTAATCATGATTCACGAATTGAATCATGAATCAGAAATCATGAATTAAGTCATGAATCATGAATCATGAATTGAATCATGAATCATGAATCGAATCTAGATTCATGAATCATGAATCATAATCGCATCATGATTCATGAATTATGAATCATGAATCGAATCATGATTCATGAATCATGAATCAAATCATAAATCATGAATCATGAATCATGAATTGAATCATGAATCATGAATTGATTCATGAATCATGAATTGAATCATGAATCATAAATCATGAAACATGAATCATGAATTGAATCATAAATCATGAATTGAATCATGAATCATGAATTGAATAATGAATTGAATCATGAATCATGAAATGAATCATGAATCATGAATCATGAATCATGAATCAAATCATGAATCATGAATCGTGAATTGAATCATGAATCATGAATCGAATCATGATTCATGAATCATGAATCATGAATTGAATCATGTATCATGAATCATGAATCGAATCATGATTCATGAATCATGAATCATAAATCGAATCTTGATTCATGAATCATGAACCATGAATCGAATCATGATTCATGAATCATGAATCGAATCGTAAATCATGAATTGAATCATAAATCATGAATCATGAAATGAATCATGAATTGAATCATGAATCATGAATTAAATCATAAATCATGAATTGAATCATGAATTGAATCATGATTAATGAATCATGAATTGAATCATGAATTGAATCATGAATCATGAATTGAATCATGAATCATGAATCATGAATCATGAAACAGGTATGATGAATTGAATCATGAATCATGAATCATAAATTGAATAATGAATCATGAATCATGAATTGAATCATGAATCATGAATCATGAATTGATTCATGAATCATGAATTGAATCATAATTCATGAATTGAATCATGAATCATGATTTGAATCATGAATCATGAATTGAATCATATATTGAATCATGAATCATGAATTGAAACATGAATCAAGAATTGAATCATAAATTGAATCATGAATCACGAATCATGAATTAAATCATGAATCATGAATTGAATCATGAATCATGAATTGAATCATGAATAAAGAATTGAATCATGAATTGAATCATGAATCATGAATCATTAATTGAATCATGAATCATGAATCATGAATTGAATCATGAATCATGAATCATGATTTAAGAATTGAATCATGAATCATGAATCATGAATCATGAATCGAATCATGAATCATGAATCGAATCATAAATAATGAATTGTATCATAAATCTTGAATTATTAAATGAATCATGAATTAAATCATGAGACATGAATTGAATCATGAATCATGAATTGAATCATGAGTCATGAATTGAATCATGAGTCATGAATTGAATCATGAATAATGAATCATGAATCAAATCATGATTCATGAATCATGAATCATAAATCGAATCAAGATTCATGAATCATGAATTGAATCATGAATTGAATCATGATTAATGAATCATGAATTGAATCATGAATTGAATCATGAATCATGAATTGAATCATGAATCATGAATCATGAATCATGAATCATGAAACAGGTATGATGAATTGAATCATCAATCATGAATCATAAATTGAATAATGAATCATGAATCATGAATTGAATCATGAATCATGAATCATGAATTGATTCATGAATCATGAATTGAATCATGAATCATGAATCATGAATTGATTCATGAATCATGAATTGAATCATAATTCATGAATTGAATCATGAATCATGATTTGAATCATGAATCATGAATCACGAATCATGAATTAAATTATGAATCATGAATTGAAACATGAATCAAGAATTGAATCATGAATAAAGAATTGAATCATGAATTGAATCATGAATCATGAATCATTAATTGAATCATGAATCATGAATCATGAATTAAATCATGATTCATGAATCATGAATCATGAATCGAATCATGAATCATGAATCGAATCATAAATAATGAATTGTATCATAAATCTTGAATTATTAAATGAATCATGAATTAAATCATGAGACATGAATTGAATCATGAATCATGAATTGAATCATGAGTCATGAATTGAATCATGAATCATGAGTCATGAATTGAATCATGAATAATGAATCATGAATCAAATCATGATTCATGAATCATGAATCATAAATCGAATCAAGATTCATGAATCATGACTTGGATCATGAATTAAATCACGAATGATGAATCATGAATTGAATCATGAATTAAATCATGAATCATGAATCATGAGTCATGAATTGAATCATGAATCATAAATCATGAATTGAAACATGAATCATGAATTATGAATTGAATCATGTATCATGAATCATGAATTGAGTCATGAATTGAATCATGAATCATGAATTGAATCATGATTCATGAATCATGAATCAGGAATCATGAATTGAATCATGAATCATGAATCATGAATTGAATAATAAATAATGAATAATGAATTGAATTATGAATTATGAATCATGAATTGAATCATGAATCATGATTTGAATCATAAATCATGAATTGAATCATATATTTAATCATGAATCATGAATTTAATCATGAATCAAGAATTGAATCATAAATTGAATCATGAATCACGAATCATGAATTGAATCATGAATCATGATTCATGAATTGAATCATGAATTGAATCATGAATCATGAATTGAATCATGAAGTGAATCATGAATCATGAATTGAGTCATGAATCATGATTTGAATCATAAATCATCAATTGAATCATATATTGAATCATGAATCATGAATTGAATCATATATTGAATCATGAATCATGATTCATGAATTGAATCATGAATTGAATCATGAATCATGAATTGAATCATGAATTGAATCATGAATCATGATTTGAATCATGAATCATTAATTTATTCATGAATTGAATCATGAATCATGAATTGAGTCATGAATCATGAATTGAATCATGAATCATGATTTGAATCATGAATCATTAATTTATTCATGAATCATGATTTGAATCATGAATTGAGTCATGAATCATGAATTGAATCATGAATCATGATTTGAATCATGAATCATGAATTGAATCATATATTGAATCATGAATCATGAATTGAATCATAAATTGAATCAGGAATCATGAATCATGAATTGAATCATGAATCATGAATTGAATCATGAATTGAATCATGAATCATGAAATGAATCATGAATTTAATCATGATTCACGAATTGAATCATGAATCAGAAATCATGAATTAAGTCATGAATCATGAATCATGAATTGAATCATGAATCATGAATCGAATCTAGATTCATGAATCATGAATCATAATCGCATCATGATTCATGAATTATGAATCATGAATCGAATCATGATTCATGAATCATGAATCAAATCATAAATCATGAATCATGAATCATGAATTGAATCATGAATCATGAATTGATTCATGAATCATGAATTGATTCATGAATCATGAATTGAATCATGAATCATAAATCATGAAACATGAATCATGAATTGAATCATAAATCATGAATTGAATCATGAATCATGAATTGAATAATGAATTGAATCATGAATCATGAAATGAATCATGAATCATGAATCATGAATCATGAATCAAATCATGAATCATGAATCGTGAATTGAATCATGAATCATGAATCGAATCATGATTCATGAATCATGAATCATGAATTGAATCATGTATCATGAATCATGAATCGAATCATGATTCATGAATCATGAATCATAAATCGAATCTTGATTCATGAATCATGAACCATGAATCGAATCATGATTCATGAATCATGAATCGAATCGTAAATCATGAATTGAATCATAAATCATGAATCATGAAATGAATCATGAATTGAATCATGAATCATGAATTAAATCAT
The DNA here is from genome assembly GCF_038048845.1 of Mixophyes fleayi. Taxonomy (NCBI): domain Eukaryota; kingdom Metazoa; phylum Chordata; class Amphibia; order Anura; family Limnodynastidae; genus Mixophyes; species Mixophyes fleayi. The sequence continues at coordinate 27,531 of NW_027445921.1, forward strand.
AAATCATGAATTGAATCATGAATTGAATCATGATTAATGAATCATGAATTGAATCATGAATTGAATCATGAATCATGAATTGAATCATGAATCATGAATCATGAATCATGAAACAGGTATGATGAATTGAATCATCAATCATGAATCATAAATTGAATAATGAATCATGAATCATGAATTGAATCATGAATCATGAATCATGAATTGATTCATGAATCATGAATTGAATCATAATTCATGAATTGAATCATGAATCATGATTTGAATCATGAATCATGAATTGAATCATATATTGAATCATGAATCATGAATTGAAACATGAATCAATAATTGAATCATAAATTGAATCATGAATCACGAATCATGAATTAAATCATGAATCATGAATTGAATCATGAATCATGAATTGAATCATGAATAAAGAATTGAATCATGAATTGAATCATGAATCATGAATCATTAATTGAATCATGAATCATGAATCATGAATTGAATCATGAATCATGAATCATGATTTAAGAATTGAATCATGAATCATGAATCATGAATCATGAATCGAATCATGAATCATGAATCGAATCATAAATAATGAATTGTATCATAAATCTTGAATTATTAAATGAATCATGAATTAAATCATGAGACATGAATTGAATCATGAATCATGAATTGAATCATGAGTCATGAATTGAATCATGAATCATGAGTCATGAATTGAATCATGAATAATGAATCATGAATCAAATCATGATTCATGAATCATGAATCATAAATCGAATCAAGATTCATGAATCATGACTTGGATCATGAATTAAATCACGAATGATGAATCATGAATTGAATCATGAATTAAATCATGAATCATGAATCATGAGTCATGAATTGAATCATGAATCATGAATCATAAATTGAATCATGAATCATGAATAATGAATCATGAATCAAATCATGATTCATGAATCATGAATCATAAATCGAATCATGATTCATGAATCATGACTTGGATCATGAATTAAATCTTGAATAATGAATCATGAATTGAATCATAAATTAAATCACGAATGATGAATCATGAATCATGAATTGAATCATGTATCATGAATCATGAATTGAGTCATGAATTGAATCATGAATCATGAATTGAATTATGATTCATGAATCAGGAATCAGGAATCATGAATTGAATAATAAATAATGAATAATGAATTGAATTATGAATCATGAATCATGAATTGAATCATGAATCATGATTTGAATCATAAATCATCAATTGAATCATATATTTAATCATGAATCATGAATTGAATCATATATTGAATCATGAATCATGATTCATGAATTGAATCATGAATTGAATCATGAATCATGAATTGAATCATGAATTGAATCATGAATCATGAATTGAGTCATGAATCATGAATCATGATTTGAATCATGAATCATGAATTTATTCATGAATTGAATCATGAATCATGAATTGAGTATTGAATCATGAATTGAATCATGAATCATGATTTGAATCATGAATCATGAATTGAATCATATATTGAATCATGAATCATGAATTGAATCATAAATTGAATCATGAATCATGAATCATGAATTGAATCATGAATCATGAATTGAATCATGAATTGAATCATGAATCATGAAATAAATCATGAATTTAATCATGATTCACGAATTGAATCATGAATCAGAAATCATGAATTAAGTCATGAATCATGAATCATGAATTGAATCATGAATCATGAATCATGAATCGAATCTAGATTCATGAATCATGAATAATAATCGCATCATGATTCATGAATTATGAATCATGAATCGAATCACGATTCATGAATCATGAATCAAATCATAAATCATGAATCATGAATCATGAATTGAATCATGAATCATGAATTGATTCATGAATCATGAATTGAATCATGAATCATGAATCATGAATCATGAATTGAATCATAAATCATGAATTGAATCATGAATCATGAATTGAATAATGAATTGAATCATGAATCATGAAATGAATCATGAATCATGAATCATGAATCATGAATCAAATCATGAATCATGAATCGTGAATTGAATCATGAATCATGAATCGAATCATGATTCATGAATCATGAATCATGAATTAAATCATGTATCATGAATCATGAATCGAATCATGATTCATGAATCATGAATCATAAATCGAATCTTGATTCATGAATCATGAATCATGAATCGAATCATGATTCATGAATCATGAATCGAATCGTAAATCATGAATTGAATCATAAATCATGAATCATGAAATGAATCATGAATTGAATCATGAATCATGAATTAAATCATGAATCATGAATCATGAATTAAATCATGAATCATGAATCATGAATTGAATCATGAATCATGAATTGAATCATGAATTGAATCATGATTAATGAATCATGAATTGAATCATGAATTGAATCATGAATCATGAATTGAATCATGAATCATGAATCATGAATCATGAATCATGAAACAGGTATGATGAATTGAATCATCAATCATGAATCATAAATTGAATAATGAATCATGAATCATGAATTGAATCATGAATCATGAATCATGAATTGATTCATGAATCATGAATTGAATCATGAATCATGAATCATGAATTGATTCATGAATCATGAATTGAATCATAATTCATGAATTGAATCATGAATCATGATTTGAATCATGAATCATGAATCACGAATCATGAATTAAATCATGAATCATGAATTGAAACATGAATCAAGAATTGAATCATGAATAAAGAATTGAATCATGAATTGAATCATGAATCATGAATCATTAATTGAATCATGAATCATGAATCATGAATTGAATCATGATTCATGAATCATGAATCATGAATCGAATCATGAATCATGAATCGAATCATAAATAATGAATTGTATCATAAATCTTGAATTATTAAATGAATCATGAATTAAATCATGAGACATGAATTGAATCATGAATCATGAATTGAATCATGAGTCATGAATTGAATCATGAATCATGAGTCATGAATTGAATCATGAATAATGAATCATGAATCAAATCATGATTCATGAATCATGAATCATAAATCGAATCAAGATTCATGAATCATGACTTGGATCATGAATTAAATCACGAATGATGAATCATGAATTGAATCATGAATTAAATCATGAATCATGAATCATGAGTCATGAATTGAATCATGAATCATGAATCATGAATTGAAACATGAATCATGAATTATGAATTGAATCATGTATCATGAATCATGAATTGAGTCATGAATTGAATCATGAATCATGAATTGAATCATGATTCATGAATCATGAATCCTGAATCATGAATTGAATCATGAATCATGAATCATGAATTGAATAATAAATAATGAATAATGAATTGAATTATGAATTATGAATCATGAATTGAATCATGAATCATGATTTGAATCATAAATCATGAATTGAATCATATATTTAATCATGAATCATGAATTTAATCATGAATCAAGAATTGAATCATAAATTGAATCATGAATCACGAATCATGAATTGAATCATGAATCATGATTCATGAATTGAATCATGAATTGAATCATGAATCATGAATTGAATCATGAAGTGAATCATGAATCATGAATTGAGTCATGAATCATGATTTGAATCATAAATCATCAATTGAATCATATATTGAATCATGAATTAATGAATTGAATCATATATTGAATCATGAATCATGATTCATGAATTGAATCATGAATCATGATTTGAATCATGAATCATGAATTTATTCATGAATTGAATCATGAATCATGAATTGAGTCATGAATCATGAATTGAATCATGAATCATGATTTGAATCATGAATCATGAATTGAATCATATATTGAATCATGAATCATGAATTGAATCATAAATTGAATCAGGAATCATGAATCATGAATTGAATCATGAATCATGAATTGAATCATGAATTGAATCATGAATCATGAAATGAATCATGAATTTAATCATGATTCACGAATTGAATCATGAATCAGAAATCATGAATTAAGTCATGAATCATGAATCATGAATTGAATCATGAATCATGAATCGAATCTAGATTCATGAATCATGAATCATAATCGCATCATGAATTAAGTCATGAATCATGAATCATGAATTGAATCATGAATCATGAATCGAATCTAGATTCATGAATCATGAATCATAATCGCATCATGATTCATGAATTATGAATCATGATTCGAATCATGATTCATGAATCATGAATCAAATCATAAATCATGAATCATGAATCATGAATTGAATCATGAATCATGAATTGATTCATGAATCATGAATTGAATCATGAATCATAAATCATGAAACATGAATCATGAATTGAATCATAAATCATGAATTGAATCATGAATCATGAATTGAATAATGAATTGAATCATGAATCATGAAATGAATCATGAATCATGAATCATGAATCATGAATCAAATCATGAATCATGAATCGTGAATTGAATCATGAATCATGAATCGAATCATGATTCATGAATCATGAATCATGAATTGAATCATGTATCATGAATCATGAATCGAATCATGATTCATGAATCATGAATCATAAATCGAATCTTGATTCATGAATCATGAACCATGAATCGAATCATGATTCATGAATCATGAATCGAATCGTAAATCATGAATTGAATCATAAATCATGAATCATGAAATGAATCATGAATTGAATCATGAATCATGAATTAAATCATAAATCATGAATTGAATCATGAATTGAATCATGATTAATGAATCATGAATTGAATCATGAATTGAATCATGAATCATGAATTGAATCATGAATCATGAATCATGAATCATGAAACAGGTATGATGAATTGAATCATCAATCATGAATCATAAATTGAATAATGAATCATGAATCATGAATTGAATCATGAATCATGAATCATGAATTGATTCATGAATCATGAATTGAATCATAATTCATGAATTGAATCATGAATCATGATTTGAATCATGAATCATGAATTGAATCATATATTGAATCATGAATCATGAATTGAAACATGAATCAAGAATTGAATCATAAATTGAATCATGAATCACGAATCATGAATTAAATCATGAATCATGAATTGAATCATGAATCATGAATTGAATCATGAATAAAGAATTGAATCATGAATTGAATCATGAATCATGAATCATTAATTGAATCATGAATCATGAATCATGAATTGAATCATGAATCATGAATCATGATTTAAGAATTGAATCATGAATCATGAATCATGAATCATGAATCGAATCATGAATCATGAATCGAATCATAAATAATGAATTGTATCATAAATCTTGAATTATTAAATGAATCATGAATTAAATCATGAGACATGAATTGAATCATGAATCATGAATTGAATCATGAGTCATGAATTGAATCATGAATCATGAGTCATGAATTGAATCATGAATAATGAATCATGAATCAAATCATGATTCATGAATCATGAATCATAAATCGAATCAAGATTCATGAATCATGACTTGGATCATGAATTAAATCACGAATGATGAATCATGAATTGAATCATGAATTAAATCATGAATCATGAATCATGAGTCATGAATTGAATCATGAATCATGAATCATAAATTGAAACATGAATCATGAATCATGAATTGAATCATGTATCATGAATCATGAATTGAGTCATGAATTGAATCATGAATCATGAATTGAATCATGATTCATGAATCATGAATCAGGAATCATGAATTGAATCATGAATCATGAATCATGAATTGAATAATAAATAATGAATAATGAATTGAATTATGAATTATGAATCATGAATTGAATCATGAATCGTGATTTGAATCATAAATCATGAATTGAATCATATATTTAATCATGAATCATGAATTTAATCATGAATCAAGAATCATGAATTGAATCATGAATTGAATCATGAATCATGAATTGAATCATGAAGTGAATCATGAATCATGAATTGAATCATGAATCATGATTTGAATCATAAATCATCAATTGAATCATATATTGAATCATGAATCATGAATTGAATCATATATTGAATCATGAATCATGATTCATGAATTGAATCATGAATTGAATCATGAATCATGAATTGAATCATGAATTGAATCATGAATCATGAATTGAGTCATGAATCATGAATTGAATCATGAATCATGATTTGAATCATGAATCATGAATTTATTCATGAATTGAATCATGAATCATGAATTGAGTCATGAATCATGAATTGAATCATGAATCATGATTTGAATCATGAATCATGAATTGAATCATATATTGAATCATGAATCATGAATTGAATCATAAATTGAATCATGAATCATGAATCATGAATTGAATCATGAATTGAATCATGAATCATGAAATGAATCATGAATTTAATCATGATTCACGAATTGAATCATGAATCAGAAATCATGAATTAAGTCATGAATCATGAATCATGAATTGAATCATGAATCATGAATCATGAATCGAATCTAGATTCATGAATCATGAATCATAATCGCATCATGATTCATGAATTATGAATCATGAATCGAATCATGATTCATGAATCATGAATCAAATCATAAATCATGAATCATGAATCATGAATTGAATCATGAATCATGAATTGATTCATGAATCATGAATTGAATCATGAATCATAAATCATGAATCATGAATCATGAATTGAATCATAAATCATGAATTGAATCATGAATCATGAATTGAATAATGAATTGAATCATGAATCATGAAATGAATCATGAATCATGAATCATGAATCATGAATCAAATCATGAATCATGAATCGTGAATTGAATCATGAATCATGAATCGAATCATGATTCATGAATCATGAATCATGAATTGAATCATGTATCATGAATCATGAATCGAATCATGATTCATGAATCATGAATCATGAATTGAATCATGTATCATGAATCATGAATCGAATCATGATTCATGAATCATGAATCATAAATCAAATCTTGATTCATGAATCATGAACCATGAATTGAATCATAAATCATGAATCATGAAATGAATCATGAATTGAATCATGAATCATGAATTAAATCATGAATCATGAATTAAATCATGAATCATGAATCATGAATCATGAGTCATGAATTGAATCATAAATCATGAATCATGAATTAAATCATGAATCATGAATCATGAATTGAATCATGAATCATGAATTGAATCATGAATTGAATCATGATTAATGAATCATGAATTGAATCATGAATTGAATAATGAATCATGAATTGAATCATGAATCATGAATCATGAATCATGAAACAGGTATGATGAATTGAATCATCAATCATGAATCATAAATTGAATAATGAATCATGAATCATGAATTGAATCATGAATCATGAATCATGAATTGAATCATGAATCATGAATTGAATCATATATTGAATCATGAATTGAAACATGAATCAAGAATTGAATCATAAATTGAATCATGAATCACGAATCATGAATTGAATCATGAGTCATGAATTGAATCATGAATCATGAATTGAATCATGAATAAAGAATTGAATCATGAATTGAATCATGAATCATGAATCAATAATTGAATCATGAATCATGAATCATGAATTGAATCATGATTAATGAATCATGATTTAAGAATTGAATCATGATTCATGAATCATGAATCGAATCATGATTCATGAATCATGAATCATGAATTTATTCATAAATCATGAATTGAATCATGAATTGAATCATAAATCATGAATCATGAAATGAATCATGATTCATGAATCATGAATTGAATCATCATTCATGAATCATGAATTGAATCATGAATCATGAATTGAATCATGATTCATGAATCATGAATTGAATAATAAATAATGAATAATGAATTGAATTATGAATTATGAATCATGAATTGAATCATGAATCATGATTTGAATCATAAATCATGAATTGAATCATATATTTAATCATGAATCATGAATTTAATCATGAATCAAGAATTGAATCATAAATTGAATCATGAATCACGAATCATGAATTGAATCATGAATTGAATCATGAATCATGAATTGAATCATGAAGTGAATCATGAATCATGAATTGAATCATGAATCATGATTTGAATCATAAATCATCAATTGAATCATATATTGAATCATGAATCATGAATTGAATCATATATTGAATCATGAATCATGATTCATGAATTGAATCATGAATTGAATCATGAATCATGAATTGAATCATGAATTGAATCATGAATCATGAATTGAGTCATGAATCATGAATTGAATCATGAATCATGATTTGAATCATGAATCATGAATTTATTCATGAATTGAATCATGAATCATGAATTGAGTCATGAATCATGAATTGAATCATGAATCATGAATTGAATCATATATTGAATCATGAATCAGGAATTGAATCATAAATTGATTCATGAATCATGAATCATGAATTGAATCATGAATTGAATCATGAATCATGAAATGAATCATGAATTTAATCATGATTCACGAATTGAATCATGAATCAGAAATCATGAATTAAGTCATGAATCATGAATCATGAATTGAATCATGAATCATGAATCATGAATCGAATCTAGATTCATGAATCATGAATCATAATCGCATCATGATTCATGAATTATGAATCATGAATCGAATCATGATTCATGAATCATGAATCAAATCATAAATCATGAATCATGAATCATGAATTGAATCATGAATCATGAATTGATTCATGAATCATGAATTGAATCATGAATCATAAATCATGAATCATGAATCATGAATTGAATCATAAATCATGAATTGAATCATGAATCATGAATTGAATAATGAATTGAATCATGAATCATGAAATGAATCATGAATCATGAATCATGAATCATGAATCAAATCATGAATCATGAATCGTGAATTGAATCATGAATCATGAATCGAATCATGATTCATGAATCATGAATCATGAATTGAATCATGTATCATGAATCATGAATCGAATCATGATTCATGAATCATGAATCATAAATCAAATCTTGATTCATGAATCATGAACCATGAATTGAATCATAAATCATGAATCATGAAATGAATCATGAATTGAATCATGAATCATGAATTAAATCATGAATCATGAATCATGAATCATGAGTCATGAATTGAATCATAAATCATGAATCATGAATTAAATCATGAATCATGAATCATGAATTGAATCATGAATCATGAATTGAATCATGAATTGAATCATGATTAATGAATCATGAATTGAATCATGAATTGAATAATGAATCATGAATTGAATCATGAATCATGAATCATGAATCATGAAACAGGTATGATGAATTGAATCATCAATCATGAATCATAAATTGAATAATGAATCATGAATCATGAATTGAATCATGAATCACGAATCATGAATTGAATCATGAATCATGAATTGAATCATGAATCATGAATTGAATCATGAATAAAGAATTGAATCATGAATTGAATCATGAATCATGAATCAATAATTGAATCATGAATCATGAATCATGAATTGAATCATGATTAATGAATCATGATTTAAGAATTGAATCATGATTCATGAATCATGAATCGAATCATGATTCATGAATCATGAATCATGAATTTATTCATAAATCATGAATTGAATCATGAATCATGAATCAAATCATGAATCATGAATCATGAATTGAATCATGAATTGAATCATAAATCATGAATCATGAAATGAATCATGAATTGAATCATGAGTCATGAATTAAATCATGAATCATGAATCATGAATTGAATCATGATTCATGAATCATGAATTGAATCATCATTCATGAATCATGAATTGAATCATGAATCATGAATTGAATCATGATTCATGAATCATGAATTGAATCATGAATTGAATCATGAATTGATTCATGAATTGAATCATGAATCATGAATTGAATCATGAATCATGAATCAGGAATCAGGAATCATGAATTGAATCATGAATCATGAATCATGAATAGAATAATGAATCATGAATCAAGAATTGAATCATGAATCATGAATCATGAGTCATGAATTGAATCATGAATCATGAATTGAAACATGAATCATGAATCATGAATTGAATCATGAATCATGAATTGAGTCATGAATTGAATCATGAATCATGAATTGAATCATGATTCATGAATCAGGAATCAGGAATCATAAATTGAATCATGAATCATGAATCATGAATTAAATAATAAATAATGAATATAGAATTGAATCATGAATCATGAATTGAATCATGAATCATGAATTGAATCATGAATCATGAATTGAATCATGAATTGAATCATGAATCATGATTTATGAATTGAATCATGAATTGAATCATGAATCATGAATTGAATCATGAATTAAATCATGAATCATGAATTGAGTCATGAATCATGAATTGAATCATGAATCATGATTTGAATCATGAATCATGAATTGAATCATATATTGAATCATGAATCATAAATTGAATCATGAATCAAGAATCATGAATTGAATCATGAATCATGAATTGAATCATGAATTGAATCATGAATCATGAAATGAATCATGAATTGAATCATGATTCATGAATTGAATCATGAATCATGAATCAGAAATCATGAATCAAATCATGAATCATGAATCATGAATTTAATCATGAATCATAAATCATGAATCGAATCAAGATTCATGAATCATGAATCATAATTGCATCATGATTCATGAATTATGAATCATGAATCGAATCATGATTCATGAATCAAATCATAAATCATGAATCATGAATCATGAATTAAATCATGAATCATGAATTGAATCATGAATCATGAATTGAATCATGAATCATGAATTGAATCATGAATTGAATCATGAATCATGAAATAAATCATGAATCATGAATTGAATCATGATTCATGAATTGAATCATGATCCATGAATCATGAATCATGAATTGAATCATAAATCATGAATTGAATCATGAATCATGAATTGAATCATGAATTGAATCATGAATCATGAAATGAATCATGAATCATGAATTGAATCATGATTCATGAATCATGAATCATGAATCATGAATCATGAATTGAATCATAAATCATGAATTGAATCATGAATCATGAATTGAATCATGAATTGAATCATGAATCATGAAATGAATCATGAATCATGAATTGAATCATGATTCATGAATCAAATCATGAATCATGAATCGTGAATTGAATCATGAATCATGAATCATGAATCGAATCATGATTCATGAATCATGAATCATGAATTGAATCATGTATCATGAATCATGAATCGAATCATGATTAATGAATCATGAATCATAAATCGAATCTTGATTCATGAATCATGAATCATGAATCGAATCATGATTCATGAATCATGAATTCAATCGTAAATCATGAATTGAATCATAAATCATGAATCATGAAATGATTCATGAATTGAATCATGAATCATGAATTAAATCATGAATCATGAATCATGAATCATGAGTCATGAATTGAATCATAAATCATGAATCATGAATTAAATCATGAATCATGAATCATGAATTGAATCATGAATCATGAATTGAATCATGAATTGAATCATGATTAATGAATCATGAATTGAATCATGAATTGAATCATGAATCATGAATTGAATCATGAATCATGAATCATGAATCATGAATCATGAAACAGGTATGATGAATTGAATCATGAATCATGAATCATAAATTGAATAATGAATCATGAATCATGAATTGAATCATGAATCATGAATCATGAATTGATTCATGAATCATGAATTGAATCATAATTCATGAATTGAATCATGAATCATGATTTGAATCATGAATCATGAATTGAATCATATATTGAATCATGAATCATGAATTGAAACATGAATCAAGAATTTAATCATAAATTGAATCATGAATCACGAATCATGAATTGAATCATGAATCATGAATTGAATCATGAATCATGAATTGAATCATGAATAAAGAATTGAATCATTAATTGAATCATGAATCATGAATCATGAATTGAATCATGATTAATGAATCATGATTTAAGAATTGAATCATGATTCATGAATCATGAATCATGAATCGAATCATGATTCATGAATCATGAATCATGAATTTATTCATAAATCATGAATTGAATCATGAATCAAATCATGAATCATGAATCATGAATTGAATCATGAATTGAATCATAAATCATGAATCATGAAATGAATCATGAATTGAATCATGAGACATGAATTAAATCATGAATCATGAATTGAATCATGATTCATGAATCATGAATTGAATCATGAATCATGAATTGAATCATGAATTGATTCATGAATTGAATCATGAATCATGAATTGAATCATGAATCATGAATCAGGAATCAGGAATCATGAATTGAATCATGAATCATGAATCATGAATAGAATAATGAATCATGAATCAAGAATTGAATCATGAATCATGAATCATGAGTCATGAATTGAATCATGAATCATGAATTGAAACATGAATCATGAATCATGAATTGAATCATGAATCATGAATTGAATCATGAATCATGAATTGAATCATGATTCATGAATCAGGAATCATGAATCATGAATCAAATCATGAATCATGAATCATGAATTGAATCATGAATCATGAATCATGAATTGGATCATGAATCATGAATCATGAATCGAATCATGATTCATGAATCATGAATTGAATCATGATTCATGAATCAGGAATCATGAATCATGAATCAAATCATGAATCATGAATCATGAATCATGAATTGAATCATGTATAATGAATCATGAATCGAATCATGATTTATGAATCATGAATCAAAAATCGAATCTTGATTCATGAATCATGAATCATGAATCGAATCATGATTCATGAATCATGAATTCAATCGTAAATCATGAATTGAATCATAAATCATGAATCATGAAATGATTCATGAATTGAATCATGAATCATGAATTAAATCATGAATCATGAATCATGAATCATGAGTCATGAATTGAATCATAAATCATGAATCATGAATTAAATCATGAATCATGAATCATGAATTGAATCATGAATCATGAATTGAATCATGAATTGAATCATGATTAATGAATCATGAATTGAATCATGAATTGAATCATGAATCATGAATTGAATCATGAATCATGAATCATGAATCATGAATCATGAAACAGGTATGATGAATTGAATCATGAATCATGAATCATAAATTGGAATAATGAATCATGAATCATGAATTGAATCATGAATCATGAATCATGAATTGATTCATGAATCATGAATTGAATCATAATTCATGAATTGAATCATGAATCATGATTTGAATCATGAATCATGAATTGAATCATATATTGAATCATGAATCATGAATTGAAACATGAATCAAGAATTTAATCATAAATTGAATCATGAATCACGAATCATGAATTGAATCATGAATCATGAATTGAATCATGAATCATGAATTGAATCATGAATAAAGAATTGAATCATTAATTGAATCATGAATCATGAATCATGAATTGAATCATGATTAATGAATCATGATTTAAGAATTGAATCATGATTCATGAATCATGAATCATGAATCGAATCATGATTCATGAATCATGAATCATGAATTTATTCATAAATCATGAATTGAATCATGAATCATGAATCAAATCATGAATCATGAATCATGAATTGAATCATGAATTGAATCATAAATCATGAATCATGAAATGAATCATGAATTGAATCATGAGACATGAATTAAAATCATGAATCATGAATTGAATCATGATTCATGAATCATGAATTGAATCATGAATCATGAATTGAATCATGAATTGATTCATGAATTGAATCATGAATCATGAATTGAATCATGAATCATGAATCAGGAATCAGGAATCATGAATTGAATCATGAATCATGAATCATGAATAGAATAATGAATCATGAATCAAGAATTGAATCATGAATCATGAATCATGAGTCATGAATTGAATCATGAATCATGAATTGAAACATGAATCATGAATCATGAATTGAATCATGAATCATGAATTGAATCATGAATCATGAATTGAATCATGATTCATGAATCAGGAATCATGAATCATGAATCAAATCATGAATCATGAATCATGAATTGAATCATGAATCATGAATCATGAATTGGATCATGAATCATGAATCATGAATCGAATCATGATTCATGAATCATGAATTGAATCATGATTCATGAATCAGGAATCATGAATCATGAATCAAATCATGAATCATGAATCATGAATTGAATCATGTATAATGAATCATGAATCGAATCATGATTCATGAATCATGAATCAAAAATCGAATCTTGATTCATGAATCATGAATCATGAATCAAATCATGATTCATGAATCATGAATCGAATCGTAAATCATGAATTGAATCATAAATCATGAATCATGAAATGAATCAAGAATTGAATCATGAGTCATGAATTAAATCATGAATCATGAATCATGAATCATGAGTCATGAATTGAATCATAAATCATGAATCATGAATTGAATCATGAATCATGAATTATGAATTGAATCATGAATCATGAATTGAATCATGAATTGAATCATGATTAATGAATCATGAATTGAATCATGAATTGAATCATGAATCATAATTTGAATCATGAATCATGAATCATGAATCATGAATCATGAAACAGGTATGATGAATTGAATCATAAATCATGAATCATGAATCGAATAATAAATCATAAATCATGAATTGAATCATGAATCATGAATCATGAATTGAATCTTGAATCATGAATTGAATCATAATTCATGAATTGAATCATGAATCATGATTTGAATCATGAATCATGAATTGAATCATATATTGAATCATGAATCATGAATTGAATCATGAATCAAGAATTGAATCATAAATTGAATCATGAATCACGAATCATGAATTGAATCAAGAATCATGAATTGAATCATGAATCATGAATTAAATCATGAATCATGATTTGAATCATGAATCATAAATTGAATCATATATTGAATCATAAATCATGAATTGAATCATGAATCAAGAATTGAATCATAAATTGAATCATGAATCACGAATCATGAATTGAATCATGAATCATGAATTGAATCATGAATAAAGAATTGAATCATGAATTGAATCATGAATCATGAATCATTAATTGAATCATGAATCATGAATCATGAATTGAATCATGATTAATGAATCATGATTTAAGAATTGAATCATGATTCATGAATCATGAATCGAATCATGATTCATGAATCATGAATCATGAATTTATTCATAAATCATGAATTGAATCATGAATCATGAATCAAATCATGAATCATGAATCATGAATTGAATCATGAATTGAATCATAAATCATGAATCATGAAATGAATCATGAATTGAATCATGAGTCATGAATTAAATCATGAATCATGAATCATGAATTGAATCATGATTCATGAATCATGAATTGAATCATCATTCATGAATCATGAATTGAATCATGAATCATGAATTGAATCATGATTCATGAATCATGAATTGAATCATGAATTGAATCATGAATTGATTCATGAATTGAATCATGAATCATGAATTGAATCATGAATCATGAATCAGGAATCAGGAATCATGAATTGAATCATGAATCATGAATCATGAATAGAATAATGAATCATGAATCAAGAATTGAATCATGAATCATGAGTCATGAATTGAATCATGAATCATGAATTGAAACATGAATCATGAATCATGAATTGAATCATGAATCATGAATTGAGTCATGAATTGAATCATGAATCATGAATTGAATCATGATTCATGAATCAGGAATCAGGAATCATAAATTGAATCATGAATCATGAATCATGAATTAAATAATAAATAATGAATATAGAATTGAATCATGAATCATGAATTGAATCATGAATCATGAATTGAATCATGAATCATGAATTGAATCATGAATTGAATCATGAATCATGATTTATGAATTGAATCATGAATTGAATCATGAATCATGAATTGAATCATGAATTAAATCATGAATCATGAATTGAGTCATGAATCATGAATTGAATCATGAATCATG
This sequence comes from Mixophyes fleayi, assembly GCF_038048845.1. Lineage (NCBI taxonomy): Eukaryota > Metazoa > Chordata > Amphibia > Anura > Limnodynastidae > Mixophyes > Mixophyes fleayi. Next base: position 43,829 of record NW_027445921.1, read on the forward strand.
ATTTGAATCATGAATCATGAATGAATCATATATTGAATCATGAATCATAAATTGAATCATGAATCAAGAATCATGAATTGAATCATGAATCATGAATTGAATCATGAATTGAATCATGAATCATGAATGAATCATGAATTGAATCATGATTCATGAATTGAATCATGAATCATGAATCAGAAATCATGAATCAAATCATGAATCATGAATCATGAATTTAATCATGAATCATAAATCATGAATCGAATCAAGATTCATGAATCATGAATCATAATTGCATCATGATTCATGAATTATGAATCATGAATCGAATCATGATTCATGAATCAAATCATAAATCATGAATCATGAATCATGAATTAAATCATGAATCATGAATTGAATCATGAATCATGAATTGAATCATGAATCATGAATTGAATCATGAATCATGAAATAAATCATGAATCATGAATTGAATCATGATTCATGAATTGAATCATGATCCATGAATCATGAATCATGAATTGAATCATAAATCATGATTGAATCATGAATCATGAATTGAATCATGAATCATGAAATGAATCATGAATCATGAATTGAATCATGATTCATGAATCATGAATCATGAATCATGAATCATGAATTGAATCATAAATCATGAATTGAATCATGAATCATGAATTGAATCATGAATTGAATCATGAATCATGAAATGAATCATGAATCATGAATTGAATCATGATTCATGAATCAAATCATGAATCATGAATCGTGAATTGAATCATGAATCATGAATCATGAATCGAATCATGATTCATGAATCATGAATCATGAATTGAATCATGTATCATGAATCATGAATCGAATCATGATTAATGAATCATGAATCATAAATCGAATCTTGATTCATGAATCATGAATCATGAATCGAATCATGATTCATGAATCATGAATTCAATCGTAAATCATGAATTGAATCATAAATCATGAATCATGAAATGATTCATGAATTGAATCATGAATCATGAATTAAATCATGAATCATGAATCATGAATCATGAGTCATGAATTGAATCATAAATCATGAATCATGAATTAAATCATGAATCATGAATCATGAATTGAATCATGAATCATGAATTGAATCATGAATTGAATCATGATTAATGAATCATGAATTGAATCATGAATTGAATCATGAATCATGAATTGAATCATGAATCATGAATCATGAATCATGAATCATGAATCATGAAACAGGTATGATGAATTGAATCATGAATCATGAATCATAAATTGAATAATGAATCATGAATCATGAATTGAATCATGAATCATGAATCATGAATTGATTCATGAATCATGAATTGAATCATAATTCATGAATTGAATCATGAATCATGATTTGAATCATGAATCATGAATTGAATCATATATTGAATCATGAATCATGAATTGAAACATGAATCAAGAATTTAATCATAAATTGAATCATGAATCACGAATCATGAATTGAATCATGAATCATGAATTGAATCATGAATCATGAATTGAATCATGAATAAAGAATTGAATCATTAATTGAATCATGAATCATGAATCATGAATTGAATCATGATTAATGAATCATGATTTAAGAATTGAATCATGATTCATGAATCATGAATCATGAATCGAATCATGATTCATGAATCATGAATCATGAATTTATTCATAAATCATGAATTGAATCATGAATCATGAATCAAATCATGAATCATGAATCATGAATTGAATCATGAATTGAATCATAAATCATGAATCATGAAATGAATCATGAATTGAATCATGAGACATGAATTAAATCATGAATCATGAATTGAATCATGATTCATGAATCATGAATTGAATCATGAATCATGAATTGAATCATGAATTGATTCATGAATTGAATCATGAATCATGAATTGAATCATGAATCATGAATCAGGAATCAGGAATCATGAATTGAATCATGAATCATGAATCATGAATAGAATAATGAATCATGAATCAAGAATTGAATCATGAATCATGAATCATGAGTCATGAATTTGAAATCATGAATCATGAATTGAAACATGAATCATGAATCATGAATTGAATCATGAATCATGAATTGAATCATGAATCATGAATTGAATCATGATTCATGAATCAGGAATCATGAATCATGAATCAAATCATGAATCATGAATCATGAATTGAATCATGAATCATGAATCATGAATTGGATCATGAATCATGAATCATGAATCGAATCATGATTCATGAATCATGAATTGAATCATGATTCATGAATCAGGAATCATGAATCATGAATCAAATCATGAATCATGAATCATGAATTGAATCATGTATAATGAATCATGAATCGAATCATGATTCATGAATCATGAATCAAAAATCGAATCTTGATTCATGAATCATGAATCATGAATCAAATCATGATTCATGAATCATGAATCGAATCGTAAATCATGAATTGAATCATAAATCATGAATCATGAAATGAATCAAGAATTGAATCATGAGTCATGAATTAAATCATGAATCATGAATCATGAATCATGAGTCATGAATTGAATCATAAATCATGAATCATGAATTGAATCATGAATCATGAATTATGAATTGAATCATGAATCATGAATTGAATCATGAATTGAATCATGATTAATGAATCATGAATTGAATCATGAATTGAATCATGAATCATAATTTGAATCATGAATCATGAATCATGAATCATGAATCATGAAACAGGTATGATGAATTGAATCATAAATCATGAATCATGAATCGAATAATAAATCATAAATCATGAATTGAATCATGAATCATGAATCATGAATTGAATCATGAATCATGAATTGAATCATAATTCATGAATTGAATCATGAATCATGATTTGAATCATGAATCATGAATTGAATCATATATTGAATCATGAATCATGAAATTGAATCATGAATCAAGAATTGAATCATAAATTGAATCATGAATCACGAATCATGAATTGAATCAAGAATCATGAATTGAATCATGAATCATGAATTAAATCATGAATCATGATTTGAATCATGAATCATAAATTGAATCATATATTGAATCATAAATCATGAATTGAATCATGAATCAAGAATTGAATCATAAATTGAATCATGAATCACGAATCATGAATTGAATCATGAATCATGAATTGAATCATGAATAAAGAATTGAATCATGAATTGAATCATGAATCATGAATCATTAATTGAATCATGAATCATGAATCATGAATTGAATCATGATTAATTGAATCATGATTTAAGAATTGAATCATGATTCATGAATCATGATTCATGAATCATAAATCATGAATTTATTCATAAATCATGAATTGAATCATAAATCATGAATCATTAAATAAATCATGAATTAAATCATGAATCATGAATTGAATCATGAATCATAAATTGAATCATGAATCATGAATCAAAATCATGAATCATGAATTTATTCATAAATCATGAATTGAATCATGAATCATGAATCAAATCATGAATCATGAATCATGAATTGAATCATGAATTAAATCATAAATCATGGAATGAATCATAAATTGAATCATGAGTCATGAATTAAATCATGAATCATGAATCATGAATTGAATCACGATTCATGAATTATGAATTGAATCATGAATCATGAATTGAATCATGATTCATAAATCATGAATTGAATCATGAATCATGAATCAAATCATGAATCATGAATCATGAATTGAATCATGAATTGAATCATAAATCATGAATCATGAAATGAATCATGAATTGAATCATGAGTCATGAATTAAATCATGAATCATGAATCATGAATTGAATCATGATTCATGAATTATGAATTGAATCATGAATCATGAATTGAATCATGATTCATGAATCATGAATTGAATCATGAATCATGAATTGAATCATATATTGAATCATGAATCATGAATTGAATCATGAATCAAGAATTGAATCATAAATTGAATCATGAATCACAAATCATGAATTGAATCATGAATCATGAATTGAATCATGAATAAAGAATTGAATCATGAATTGAATTATGAATCGTGAATCATTAATTGAATCATGAATCATGAATTGAATCATGATTAATGAATCATGATTTAAGAATTGAATCATGATTCATGAATCATGAATCATGAATCGAATCATGATTCATGAATCATAAATCATGAATTTATTCATAAATCATGAATTGAATCATAAATCATGAATCATTAAATGAATTATGAATTAAATCATGAATCATGAATTGAATCATGAATCATGAATTGAATCATGAATCATGAATCAAATCATGAATCATGAATTTATTCATAAATCATGAATTGAATCATGAATCATGAATCAAATCATGAATCATGAATCATGAATTGAATCATGAATTGAATCATAAATCATGAATCATGAAATGAATCATGAATTGAATCATGAGTCATGAATTAAATCATGAATCATGAATCATGAATTGAATCATGATTGATTCATGAATTGAATCATGAATCATGAATTGAATCATGAATCATGAATCAGGAATCATGAATCAAGAATTGAATCATGAATCATGAATCATGAGTCATGAATTGAATCATGAATCATGAATTGAAACATGAATCATGAATCATGAATTGAATCATGAATCATGAATTGAGTCATGAATTGAATTATGAATCATGAATTGAATCATGATTCATGAATCAGGAATCATGAATCATGAATCAAATCATGAATCATGAATCATGAATTGAATCATGAATCATGAATCATGAATTGGATCATGAATCATGAATCATTAATCGAATCATGATTCATGAATCATGAATCATGAATTGAATCATGATTCATGAATCAGGAATCATGAATCATGAATCAAATCATGAATCATGAATCATGAATTGAATCATGAATCATGAATCATGAATCGAATCATGATTCATGAATCATGAATCATAAATCGAATCTTGATTCATGAATCATGAATCATGAATCAAATCATGATTCATGAATCATGAATCGAATCGTAAATCATGAATTGAATCATAAATCATGAATCATGAAATGAATCAAGAATTGAATCATGAGTCATGAATTAAATCATGAATCATGAATCATGAATCATGAGTCATGAATTGAATCATAATCATGAATCATGAATTGAATCATGAATCATGAATCATGAATTGAATCATGAATCATGAATCATGAATTGAATCATGAATCATGAATTGAATCATGAATTGAATCATGATTAATGAATCATGAATTGAATCATGAATTGAATCATGAATCATAATTTGAATCATGAATCATGAATCATGAATCATGAATCATGAAACAGGTATGATGAATTGAATCATAAATCATGAATCATGAATCGAATAATAATCATAAATCATGAATTGAATCATGAATCATGAATCATGAATTGAATCATGAATCATGAATTGAATCATAATTCATGAATTGAATCATGAATCATGATTTGAATCATGAATCATGAATTGAATCATATATTGAATCATGAATCATGAATTGAATCATGAATCAAGAATTGAATCATAAATTGAATCATGAATCACGAATCATGAATTGAATCAAGAATCATGAATTGAATCATGAATCATGAACTAAATCATGAATCATGATTTGAATCATGAATCATGAATTGCATCATATATTGAATCATAAATCATGAATTGAATCATGAATCATGAATCATTAATTGAATCATGAATCACGAATCATGAATTGAATCATGAATCATGAATTGAATCATGAATAAAGAATTGAATCATGAATTGAATCATGAATCATGAATCATTAATTGAATCATGAATCATGAATCATGAATTGAATCATGATTAATGAATCATGATTTAAGAATTGAATCATGATTCATGAATCATGAATCATGAATCGAATCATGATTCATGAATCATGATTCATGAATCATAAATCATGAATTTATTCATAAATCATGAATTGAATCATAAATCATGAATCATTAAATAAAACATGAATTAAATCATGAATCATAAATTGAATCATGAATCATAAATTGAATCATGAATCATGAATCAAATCATGAATCATGAATTTATTCATAAATCATGAATTGAATCATGAATCATGAATCAAATCATGAATCATGAATCATGAATTGAATCATGAATTGAATCATAAATCATGAATCATGAAATGAATCATGAATTGAATCATGAGTCATGAATTAAATCATGAATCATGAATTGAATCATGATTCATGAATTATGAATTGAATCATAAATCATGAATTGAATCATGATTCATGAATCATGAATTGAATCATGAATCATGAATCAAATCATGAATCATGAATCATGAATTGAATCATGAATTGAATCATAAATCATGAATCATGAAATGAATCATGAATTGAATCATGAGTCATGAATTAAATCATGAATCATGAATCATGAATTGAATCATGATTCATGAATTATGAATTGAATCATGAATCATGAATTGAATCATGATTCATGAATCATGAATTGAATCATGAATCATGAATTGAATCATATATTGAATCATGAATCATGAATTGAATCATGAATCAAGAATTGAATCATAAATTGAATCATGAATCACGAATCATGAATTGAATCATGAATCATGAATTGAATCATGAATAAAGAATTGAATCATGAATTGAATCATGAATCGTGAATCATTAATTGAATCATGAATCATGAATTGAATCATGATTAATGAATCATGATTTATGAATCATAAATCATGAATTTATTCATAAATCATGAATTGAATCATAAATCATGAATCATTAAATGAATTATGAATTAAATCATGAATCATGAATTGAATCATGAATCATGAATTGAATCATGAATCATGAATCAAATCATGAATCATGAATTTATTCATAAATCATGAATTGAATCATGAATCATGAATCAAATCATGAATCATGAATCATGAATTGAATCATGAATTGAATCATAAATCAGGAATCATGAAATGAATCATGAATTGAATCATGAGACATGAATTAAATCATGAATCATGAATCATGAATTGAATCATGATTCATGAATCATGAATTGAATCATGATTCATGAATTATGAATTGAATCATGAATCATGAATTGAATCATGATTCATGAATCATGAATTGAATCATGAATCATGAATTGAATCATGAATTGATTCATGAATTGAATCATGAATCATGAATTGAATCATGAATCAGGAATCAGGAATCAGGAATCATGAATTGAATCATGAATCATGAATCATGAATAGAATAATGAATCATGAATCAAGAATTGAATCATGAATCATGATACATGAGTCATGAATTGAATCATGAATCATGAATCATGAATTGAAACATGAATCATGAATCATGAATTGAATCATGAATCATGAATTAAGTCATGAATTGAATCATGAATCATGAATTGAATCATGATTCATGAATCAGGAATCATGAATCAAATCATGAATCATGAATCATGAATATGATCATGAATCATGAATCATGAATCAAATCATGATTCATGAATCATGAATCATGAATTGAATCATGTATCATGAATCATGAATCGAATCATGATTCATGAATCATGAATCATAAATCGAATCGTAAATCATGAATTGAATCATAAATCATGAATCATGAAATGAATCATGAATTGAATCATGAGTCATGAATTAAATCATGAATCATGAATCATGAATCATGAGTCATGAATTGAATCATAAATCATGAATCATGAATTTAATCATGAATCATGAATCATGAATTGAATCATGAATCATGAATTGAATCATGAATTGAATCATGATTAATAAATCATGAATTGAATCATGAATTGAATCATGAATCATAATTTGAATCATGAATCATGAATCATGAATCATGAATCATGAATCATGAAACAGGCATGATGAATTAAATCATAAATCATGAATCATGAATCGAATAATAAATCATAAATCATGAATTGAATCATGAATCATGAATCATGAATTGAATCATGAATCATGAATTGAATCATGAATCATGATTTGAATCATGAATCATGATTTGAAGCATGAATCATGAATTGAATCATATATTGAATCATGAATCATGAATTGAATCATGAATCAAGAATTGAATCATAAATTGAATCATGAATCACGAATCATGAATTGAATCAAGAATCATGAATTGAATCATGAATCATGAATTGAATCATGAATCATGATTTGAATCATGAATCATGAATTGAATCATATATTGAATCATGAATCATGAATTGAATCATGAATCAAGAATTGAATCATAAATTGAATCATGAATCACGAATCATGAATTGAATCATGAATCATGAATTGAATCATGAATAAAGAATTGAATCATGAATTGAATCATGAATCATGAATCATTAATTGAATCATGAATCATGAATTGAATCATGATTAATGAATCATGATTTAAGAATTGAATCATGATTCATGAATCATGAATCATGAATCAAATCATGATTCATGAATCATGAATCATGAATTTATTCATAAATCATGAATTGAATCATAAATCATGAAGCATTAAATAAATCATGAATTAAATCATGAATCATGAATTGAATCATGAATCATGAATTGAATCATGAATCATGAATCAAATCACGAATCATGAGTCATGAATTAAATCATGAATTGAATCATAAATCATGAATCATGAAATGAATCATGAATTGAATCATGAGTCATGAATTAAATCATGAATCATGAATCATGAATTGAATCATCATTCATGAATCATGAATTGAATCATCATTCATGAATCATGAATTGAATCATGATTCATGAATCATGAATTGAATCATGATTCATGAATCATGAATTGAATCATCATTCATGAATCATGAATTGAATCATCATTCATGAATTGAATCATGATTCATGAATCATGATTTGAATCATGATTCATGAATTGAATCATGAATTGATTCATGAATTGAATCAGGAATCATGAATTGAATCATGAATCATGAATCATGAATAGAATAATGAATCATGAATCAAGAATTGAATCATGAATCATGAATTGAATCATGAATTGAATCATGAATTGAATCATGAATCATGAATCATGAATCAGGAATCATGAATTGAATCATGAATCATGAATCATGAATCCAATAATGAATCATGAATCCAATAATGAATCATGAATCATGAATTGAATCATGAATCATGAATTGAATCATGAATTGAATCATGATTTTAATCATGAATCATGAATTGAATCATGAATTACATCCTGATTCATGAATTGAATCATGAATCGAATCATGAATCATGAATCGAATCATGATTCATGAATCATGAATCGAACCATGATTTATGAATCATGAATCATGAATCGAATCATGATTCATGAATCATGAATCATGATTCATGAATCATGAATCATGAATCGAATCATAAATCATGAATTGAATCATAAATCGTTAATTATTAAATGAATCATGAATTAAATCATGAGACATGAATTGAATCATGAATCATGAATTGAATCATGAGTCATGAATTGAATCATGAATCATGAGTCATGAATTGAATCATGAATAATGAATCATGAATCAAATCATGATTCATGAATCATGAATCATAAATCGAATCAAGATTCATGAATCATGACTTGGATCATGAATTAAATCACGAATGATGAATCATGAATTAAATCATGAATCATGAATCATGAGTCATGAATTGAATCATGAATCATGAATCATGAATTGAAACATGAATCATGAATCATGAATTGAATCATGTATCATGAATCATGAATTGAGTCATGAATTGAATCATGAATCATAAATTGAATCATGATTCATGAATCATGAATCAGGAATCATGAATTGAATCATGAATCATGAACCATGAATTGAATAATAAATAATGAATAATGAATTGAATTATGAATCATGAATCATGAATTGAATCATGAATCATGATTTGAATCATAAATCATGAATTGAATCATATATTTAATCATGAATCATGAATTTAATCATGAATCAAGAATTGAATCATAAATTGAATCATGAATCACGAATCATGAATTGAATCATGAATCATGAATCATGAATTGAATCATGAATCATGATTTGAATCATAAATCATGAATTGAATCATATATTTAATCATGAATCATGAATTTAATCATGAATCAAGAATTGAATCATAAATTGAATCATGAATCACGAATCATGAATTGAATCATGAATCATGATTCATGAATTGAATCATGAATTGAATCATGAATCATGAATTGAATCATGAATTGAATCATGAATCATGAATTGAGTCATGAATCATGATTTGAATCATGAATCATGAATTGAATCATATATTGAATCATGAATCATGAATTGAATCATAAATTGAATCATGAATCATGAATTGAATCATGAATCATGAATTGAATCATGAATTGAATCATGAATCATGAAATGAATCATGAATCAGAAATCAAGAATTAAATCATGATTCATGAATCATGAATTGAATCATGAATCATGAATCATGAATCGAATCTAGATTCATGAATCATAATCGAATCATGATTCATGAATCATAATCGCATCATGATTCATGAATTATGAATCATGAATCGAATCATGATTCATGAATCATGAATCAAATCATAAATCATAAATCATGAATCATGACTTGAATCATGAATCATGAATTGAATCATGAATCATGAATTGAATCATGAATTGAATCATGAATCATGAATCATGAAATGAATCATGAATCATGAATCATGAATCATGAATCAAATCATGAATCATGATTTGAATCATGAATCAGGAATTGAATCATATATTGAATCATAAATCATGAATTGAATCATGAATCAAGAATTGAATCATAAATTGAATCATGAATCACGAATCATGAATTGAATCATGAATCATGAATTGAATCATAATTCATGAATTGAATCATGAATAAAGAATTGAATCATGAATTGAATCATGAATCATGAATCATTAATTGAATCATGAATCATGAATCATGAATTGAATCATGATTAATGAATCATGATTTAAGAATTGAATCATGATTCATGAATCATGAATCATGAATCGAATCATGATTCATGAATCATGAATCATGAATCGAATCATGATTCATGAATCATGAATCATGAATCGAATCATGATTCATGAATCATGAATCATGAATCATGAATCGAATCATGATTCATGAATCATGAATCATGAATTTATTCATAAATCATGAATTGAATCATAAATCATGAATCATTAAATGAATCATGAATTAAATCATGAATCATGAATTGAATCATGAATAATGAATTGAATCATGAATCATGAATCAAATCATGAATCATTAATCATGAAATGAATCATGAATTGAATCATGAGTCATGAATTAAATCATGAATCATGAATCATGAATTGAATTATGATTCATGAATCATGAATTGAATCATGATTCTTGAATCATGAATTGAATCATGATTCATGAATTGAATCATGATTCATGAATCATGAATTGAATCATGAATCATGAATTGAATCATGAATTGATTCATGAATTGAATCAGGAATCATGAATTGAATCATGAATCATGAATCATGAATAGAATAATGAATCATGAATCAAGAATTGAATCATGAATCATGAATTGAATCATGAATTGAATCATGAATTGAATCATGAATCATGAATCAGGAATCATGAATTGAATCATGAATCATGAATCTAATAATGAATCATGAATCATGAATTGAATCATGAATCATGAATCAGGAATCATGAATTGAATCATGAATTTAATCATAAATCATGAATTGAATCATGAATCAAATCTTGATTCATGAATTGAATCATGAATCGAATCATGAATCATGAATCGAATCATGATTTATGAATCATGAATCATGAATTGAATCATGATTCATGAATCATGAATCATGATTCGAATCATGATTCATGAATCATGAATCATGAATCGAATCATAAATCATGAATTGAATCATAAATCATGAATTATTAAATGAATCATGAATTAAATCATGAGTCATGAATTGAATAATGATTCATGAATTGAATCATGAGTTATGAATTGAATCATGAATCATGAGTCATGAATTGAATCATGAATCATGAGTCATGAATTGAATCATTAATAATGAATCATGAATCAAATCATGATTCATGAATCATGAATCATAAATCGAATCACGATTCATGAATCATGACTTGGATCATGAATTAAATCTTGAATAATGAATCATGAATTGAATCATAAATTAAATCACGAATGATGAATCATGAATCATGAATTGAATCATGTATCATGAATCATGAATTGAGTCATGAATTGAATCATGAATCATGAATTGAATTATGATTCATGAATCAGGAATCAGGAATCATGACTTGAATCATGAATCATGAATCATGAATTGAATAATAAATAATGAATAATGAATTGAATTATGAATCATGAATCATGAATTGAATCATGAATCATGATTTGGATCATGAATTAAATCACGAATGATGAATCATGAATTGAATCATGAATTAAATCATGAATCATGAATCATGAGTCATGAATTGAATCATGAATCATGAATCATGAATTGAAACATGAATCATGAATCATGAATTGAATCATGTATCATGAATCATGAATTGAGTCATGAATTGAATCATGAATCATGAATTGAATCATGATTCATGAATCATGAATCAGGAATCATGAATTGAATCATGAATCATGAATCATGAATTGAATAATAAATAATGAATAATGAATTGAATTATGAATTATGAATCATGAATTGAATCATGAATCATGATTTGAATCATAAATCATGAATTGAATCATATATTTAATCATGAATCATGAATTTAATCATGAAGTGAATCATGAATCATGAATTGAGTCATGAATCATGATTTGAATCATGAATCATGATTCATGAATTTAATCATGAATTGAATCATGAATCATGAATTGAATCATGAAGTGAATCATGAATCATGAATTGAGTCATGAATCATGATTTGAATCATAAATCATCAATTGAATCATATATTGAATCATGAATCATGAATTGAATCATATATTAAATCATGAATCATGATTCATGAATTGAATCATGAATTGAATCATGAATCATGAATTGAATCATGAATTGAATCATGAATCATGAATTGAGTCATGAATCATGAATTGAATCATGAATCATGATTTGAATCATGAATCATGAATTTATTCATGAATTGAATCATGAATCATGAATTGAGTCATGAATCATGAATTGAATCATGAATCATGATTTGAATCATGAATCATGAATTGAATCATATATTGAATCATGAATCATGAATTGAATCATAAATTGAATCATGAATCATGAATCATGAATTGAATCATGAATCATGAATTGAATCATGAATTGAATCATGAATCATGAAATGAATCATGAATTTAATCATGATTCACGAATTGAATCATGAATCAGAAATCATGAATTAAGTCATGAATCATGAATCATGAATTGAATCATGAATCATGAATCATGAATCGAATATAGATTCATGAATCATGAATCATAATCGCATCATGATTCATGAATTATGAATCATGAATCGAATCATGATTCATGAATCATGAATCAAATCATAAATCATGAATCATGAATCATGAATTGAATCATGAATCATGAATTGATTCATGAATCATGAATTGAATCATGAATCATAAATCATGAATCATGAATCATGAATTGAATCATAAATCATGAATTGAATCATGAATCATGAATTGAATAATGAATCGAATCATGAATCATGAAATGAATCATGAATCATGAATCATGAATCATGAATCAAATTATGAATCATGAATCGTGAATTGAATCATGAATCATGAATCGAATCATGATTCATGAATCATGAATCATGAATTGAATCATGTATCATGAATCATGAATCGAATCATGATTCATGAATCATGAATCATAAATCGAATCTTGATTCATGAATCATGAACCATGAATCGAATCATGATTCATGAATCATGAATCGAATCGTAAATCATGAATTGAATCATAAATCATGAATCATGAAATGAATCATGAATTGAATCATGAATCATGAATTAAATCATGAATCATGAATCATGAATCATGAGTCATGAATTGAATCATAAATCATGAATCATGAATTAAATCATGAATCATGAATCATGAATTGAATCATGAATCATGAATTGAATCATGAATTGAATCATGATTAATGAATCATGAATCGAATCGTAAATCATGAATTGAATCATAAATCATGAATCATGAAATGAATCATGAATTGAATCATGAATCATTAATTAAATCATGAATCATGAATCATGAATCATGAGTCATGAATTGAATCATAAATCATGAATTGAATCATGAATCATGAATTGAATCATGAATCATGAATTGAATCATGAATTGAATCATGATTAATGAATCATGAATTGAATAATGAATCATGAATTGAATCATGAATCATGAATCATGAATCATGAAACAGGTATGATGAATTGAATCATCAATCATGAATCATAAATTGAATAATGAATCATGAATCATGAATTGAATCATGAATCATGAATCATGAATTGATTCATGAATCATGAATTGAATCATAATTCATGAATTGAATCATGAATCATGATTTGAATCATGAATCATGAATTGAATCATATATTGAATCATGAATTGAAACATGAATCAAGAATTGAATCGTAAATTGAATCATGAATCACGAATCATGAATTGAATCATGAATCATGAATTGAATCATGAATCATGAATTGAATCATGAATAAAGAATTGAATCATGAATTGAATCATGAATCATGAATCATTAATTGAATCATGAATCATGAATCATGAATTGAATCATGATTAATGAATCATGATTTAAGAATTGAATCATGATTCATGAATCATGAATCATGAATCGAATCATGATTCATGAATCATGAATCATGAATTTATTCATAAATCATGAATTGAATCATGAATCATAAATCAAATCATGAATCATGAATCATGAATTGAATCATGAATTGAATCATAAATCATGAATCATGAAATGAATCATGAATTGAATCATGAGTCATGAATTAAATCATGAATCATGAATCATGAATTAAATCATGATTTATGAATCATGAATTGAATCATCATTCATGAATCATGAATTGAATCATGAATCATGAATTGAATCATGATTCATGAATCATGAATTGAATCATGAATCATGAATTGAATCATGAATTGATTCATGAATTGAATCATGAATCATGAATTGAATCATGAATCATGAATCAGGAATCAGGAATCATGAATTGAATCATGAATCATGAATAGAATAATGAATCATGAATCAAGAATTGAATCATGAATCATGAATCATGAGTCATGAATTGAATCATGAATCATGAATCATGAATTGAAACATGAATCATGAATCATGAATTGAATCATGAATCATGAATTGAGTCATGAATTGAATCATGAATCATGAATTGAATCATGATTCATGAATCAGGAATCAGGAATCATAAATTGAATCATGAATCATGAATCATAAATTAAATAATAAATAATGAATATAGAATTGAATCATTAATCATGAATTGAATCATGAATCATGAATTGAATCATGAATCATGAATTGAATCATGAATTGAATCATGAATCATGATTCATGAATTGAATCATGAATTGAATCATGAATCATGAATTGAATCATGAATTAAATCATGAATTGAGTCATGAATCATGAATTGAATCATGAATCATGATTTGAATCATGAATCATGAATTGAATCATATATTGAATCATGAATCATGAATTGAATCATGAATCATGATTTGAATCATGAATCATGAATTGAATCATATATTGAATCATGAATCATAAATTGAATCATGAATCAAGAATCATGAATTGAATCATGAATCATGAATTGAATCATGAATTGAATCATGAATCATGAAATGAATCATGAATTGAATCATGATTCATGAATTGAATCATGAATCATGAATCATGAATCAGAAATCATGAATCAAATCATGAATCATGAATCATGAATTTAATCATGAATCATAAATCATGAATCGATTCAAGATTCATGAATCATGAATCATAATTGCATCATGATTCATGAATTATGAATCATGAATCATAATTGCATCATGATTCATGAATTATGAATCATGAATCGAATCATGATTCATGAATCATGAATCAAATCATAAATCATGAATCATGAATCATGAATTGAATCATGAATCATG
Source organism: Mixophyes fleayi (assembly GCF_038048845.1). Taxonomy (NCBI): domain Eukaryota; kingdom Metazoa; phylum Chordata; class Amphibia; order Anura; family Limnodynastidae; genus Mixophyes; species Mixophyes fleayi. Next base: position 60,291 of record NW_027445921.1, read on the forward strand.
AATTGAATCATGAATCATGAATTGAATCATGAATCATGAATTGAATCATGAATTGAATCATGAATCATGAAATAAATCATGAATCATGAATTGAATCATGATTCATGAATTGAATCATGATCCATGAATCATGAATCATGAATTGAATCATAAATCATGAATTGAATCATGAATCATGAATTGAATCATGAATTGAATCATGAATCATGAATCATGAATCATGAATTGAATCATGAATCATGAATCATGAATCGAATCATGATTCATGAATCATGAATCATGAATTGAATCATGTATCATGAATCATGAATCGAATCATGATTAATGAATCATGAATCATAAATCGAATCTTGATTCATGAATCATGAATCATGAATCAAATCATGATTCATGAATCATGAATCGAATCGTAAATCATGAATTGAATCATGAATCATGAATCATGAAATGAATCATGAATTAATTCATGAATCATGAATTAAATCATGAATCATGAATCATGAATCATGAGTCATGAATTGAATCATAAATCATGAATCATGAATTAAATCATGAATCATGAATCATGAATTGAATCATGAATCATGAATTGAATCATGAATTGAATCATGATTAATGAATCATGAATTGAATCATGAATTGAATCATGAATCATGAATTGAATCATGAATCATGAATCATGAATCATGAAACAGGTATGATGAATTGAATCATGAATCATGAATCATAAATTGAATAATGAATCATGAATCATGAATTGAATCATGAATCATGAATCATGAATTGATTCATGAATCATGAATTGAATCATAATTCATGAATTGAATCATGAATTGAATCATGAATCATGAATTGAATCATGAATCATGAATCATGAATCATGAAACAGGTATGATGAATTGAATCATGAATCATGAATCATAAATTGAATAATGAATCATGAATCATGAATTGAATCATGAATCATGAATCATGAATTGATTCATGAATCATGAATTGAATCATAATTCATGAATTGAATCATGAATCATGATTTGAATCATGAATCATGAATTGAATCATATATTGAATCATGAATCATGAATTGAAACATGAATCAAGAATTTAATCATAAATTGAATCATGAATCACGAATCATGAATTGAATCATGAATCATGAATTGAATCATGAATCATGAATTGAATCATGAATAAATAATTGAATCATGAATTGAATCATGAATCATGAATCATTAATTGAATCATGAATCATGAATCATGAATTGAATCATGATTAATGAATCATGATTTAAGAATTGAATCATGATTCATGAATCATGAATCATGAATCGAATCATGATTCATGAATCATGAATCATGAATTTATTCATACATCATGAATTGAATCATGAATCATGAATCAAATCATGAATCATGAATCATGAATTGAATCATGAATTGAATCATAAATCATGAATAATGAAATGAATCATGAATTGAATCATGAGTCATGAATTAAATCATGAATCATGAATTGAATCATGATTCATGAATCATGAATTGAATCATGATTCATAAATCATGAATTGAATCATGAATCATGAATTGAATCATGATTCATGAATCATGAATTGAATCATGAATCATGAATTGAATCATGAATTGATTCATGAATTGAATCATGAATCATGAATTGAATCATGAATCATGAATCAGGAATCAGGAATCATGAATTGAATCATGAATCATGAATCATGAATAGAATAATGAATCATGAATCAAGAATTGAATCATGAATCATGAATCATGAGTCATGAATTGAATCATGAATCATGAATTGAATCATGAATCATGAATCAGGAATCAGGAATCATGAATTGAATCATGAATCATGAATCATGAATAGAATAATGAATCATGAATCAAGAATTGAATCATGAATCATGAATCATGAGTCATGAATTGAATCATGAATCATGAATTGAAACATGAATCATGAATCATGAATTGAATCATGAATCATGAATTGAGTCATGAATTGAATCATGAATCATGAATTGAATCATGATTCATGAATCAGGAATCATGAATCATGAATCAAATCATGAATCATGAATCATGAATTGAATCATGAATCATGAATCATGAATTGGATCATGAATCATGAATCATGAATCAAATCATGATTCATGAATCATGAATCATGAATTGAATCATGATTCATGAATCAGGAATCATGAATCATGAATCATGAATTGAATCATGAATCATGAATCATGAATTGAATCATGTATAATGAATCATGAATCGAATCATGATTCATGAATCATGAATCATAAATCGAATCTTGATTCATGAATCATGAATCATGAATCAAATCATGATTCATGAATCATGAATCGAATCGTAAATCATGAATTGAATCATAAATCATGAATCATGAAATGAATCAAGAATTGAATCATGAGTCATGAATTAAATCATGAATCATGAATCATGAATCATGAGTCATGAATTGAATCATAAATCATGAATCATGAATTGAATCATGAATCATGAATCATGAATTGAATCATGAATCATGAATTGATTCATGAATTGAATCATGATTAATGAATCATGAATTGAATCATGAATTGAATCATGAATCATAATTTGAATCATGAATCATGAATCATGAATCATGAATCATGAAACAGGTATGATGAATTGAATCATAAATCATGAATCGAATAATAAATCATAAATCATGAATTGAATCATGAATCATGAATCATGAATTGAATCATGAATCATGAATTGAATCATAATTCATGAATTGAATCATGAATCATGATTTGAATCATGAATCATGAATTGAATCATATATTGAATCATGAATCATGAATTGAATCATGAATCAAGAATTGAATCATAAATTGAATCATGAATCACGAATCATGAATTGAATCAAGAATCATGAATTGAATCATGAATCATGAATTAAATCATGAATCATGATTTGAATCATGAATCATGAATTGAATCATATATTGAATCATGAATCATGAATTGAATCATGAATCAAGAATTGAATCATAAATTGAATCATGAATCACGAATCATGAATTGAATCATGAATCATGAATTGAATCATGAATAAAGAATTGAATCATGAATTGAATCATGAATCATGAATCATTAATTGAATCATGAATCATGAATCATGAATTGAATCATGATTAATGAATCATGATTTAAGAATTGAATCATGATTCATGAATCATGAATCATGAATCGAATCATGATTCATGAATCATGATTCATGAATCATAAATCATGAATTTATTCATAAATCATGAATTGAATCATAAATCATGAATCATTAAATGAATCATGAATTAAATCATGAATCATGAATTGAATCATGAATCATGAATTGAATCATGAATCATGAATCAAATCATGAATCATGAATTTATTCATAAATCATGAATTGAATCATGAATCATGAATCAAATCATGAATCATGAATCATGAATTGAATCATGAATTGAATCATAAATCATGAATCATGAAATGAATCATGAATTGAATCATGAGTCATGAATTAAATCATGAATCATGAATCATGAATTGAATCATGATTCATGAATTATGAATTGAATCATGAATCATGAATTGAATCATGATTCATGAATCATGAATTGAACCATGAATCATGAATTGAATCATGAATTGATTCATGAATTGAATCATGAATCATGAATTGAATCATGAATCAGGAATCAGTAATCATGAATTGAATCATGAATCATGAATAGAATAATGAATCATGAATCAAGAATTGAATCATGAATCATGACACATGAGTCATGAATTGAATCATGAATCATGAATCATGAATTGAAACATGAATCGTGAATCATGAATTGAATAATGAATCATGAATTGAGTCATGAATTGAATCATGAATCATGAATTGAATCATGATTCATGAATCAGGAATCATGAATCATGAATCAAATCATGAATCATGAATCATGAATTGAATCATGAATCATGAATCATGAATTGGATCATGAATCATGAATCATGAATCGAATCATGATTCATGAATCATGAATCATGAATTGAATCATGATTCATGAATCAGGAATCATGAATCATGAATCAAATCATGAATCATGAATCATGAATAGAATAATGAATCATGAATCAAGAATTGAATCATGAATCATGAATCATGAGTCATGAATTGAATCATGAATCATGAATTGAAACATGAATCATGAATCATGAATTGAATCATGAATCATGAATTGAGTCATGAATTGAATCATGAATCATGAATTGAATCATGATTCATGAATCAGGAATCATGAATCATGAATCAAATCATGAATCATGAATCATGAATTGAATCATGAATCATGAATCATGAATTGGATCATGAATCATGAATCATGAATCGAATCATGATTCATGAATCATGAATCATGAATTGAATCATGATTCATGAATCAGGAATCATGAATCATGAATCAAATCATGAATCATGAATCATGAATTGAATCATGAATCATGAATCATGAATTGAATCATGTATAATGAATCATGAATCGAATCATGATTCATGAATCATGAATCATAAATCGAATCTTGATTCATGAATCATGAATCATGAATCAAATCATGATTCATGAATCATAAATCGAATCGTAAATCATGAATTGAATCATAAATCATGAATCATGAAATGAATCAAGAATTGAATCATGAGTCATGAATTAAATCATGAATCATGAATCATGAATCATGAGTCATGAATTGAATCATAAATCATGAATCATGAATTGAATCATGAATCATGAATCATGAATTGAATCATGCATCATGAATTGAATCATGAATTGAATCATGATTAATGAATCATGAATTGAATCATGAATTGAATCATGAATCATAATTTGAATCATGAATCATGAATCATGAATCATGAATCATGAAACAGGTATGATGAATTGAATCATAAATCATGAATCGAATAATAAATCATAAATCATGAATTGAATCATGAATCATGAATCATGAATTGAATCATGAATCATGAATTGAATCATAATTCATGAATTGAATCATGAATCATGATTTGAATCATGAATCATGAATTGAATCATATATTGAATCATGAATCATGAATTGAATCATGAATCAAGAATTGAATCATAAATTGAATCATGAATCACGAATCATGAATTGAATCAAGAATCATGAATTGAATCATGAATCGTGAATTAAATCATGAATCATGAATCATGAATTGAATCATATATTGAATCATGAATCATGAATTGAATCATGAATCAAGAATTGAATCATAAATTGAATCATGAATCACGAATCATGAATTGAATCATGAATCATGAATTGAATCATGAATAAAGAATTGAATCATGAATTGAATCATGAATCATGAATCATTAATTGAATCATGAATCATGAATAATGAATTGAATCATGATTAATGAATCATGATTTAAGAATTGAATCATGATTCATGAATCATGAATCATGAATCGAATCATGATTCATGAATCATGATTCATGAATCATAAATCATGAATTTATTCATAAATCATGAATTGAATCATAAATCATGAATCATTAAATGAATCATGAATTAAATCATGAATCATGAATTGAATCATGAATCATGAATTGAATCATGAATCATGAATCAAATCATGAATCATGAATTTATTCATAAATCATGAATTGAATCATGAATCATGAATCAAATCATGAATCATGAATCATGAATTGAATCATGAATTGAATCATAAATCATGAATCATGAAATGAATCATGAATTGAATCATGAGTCATGAATTAAATCATGAATCATGAATCATGAATTGAATCATGATTCATGAATTATGAATTGAATCATGAATCATGAATTGAATCATGATTCATGAATCATGAATTGAATCATGAATCATGAATTGAATCATGAATTGATTCATGAATTGAATCATGAATCATGAATTGAATCATGAATCAGGAATCAGGAATCATGAATTGAATCATGAATCATGAATAGAATAATGAATCATGAATCAAGAATTGAATCATGAATCATGATACATGAGTCATGAATTGAATCATGAATCATGAATCATGAATTGAAACATGAATCGTGAATCATGAATTGAATAATGAATCATGAATTGAGTCATGAATTGAATCATGAATCATGAATTGAATCATGATTCATGAATCAGGAATCATGAATCATGAATCAAATCATGAATCATGAATCACGAATTGGATCATGAATCATGAATCATGAATCAAATCATGATTCATGAATCATGAATCATGAATTGAATCATGTATCATGAATCATGAATCGAATCATGATTCATGAATCATGAATCATAAATCGAATCTTGATTCATGAATCATGAATCATGAATCGAATCATGATTCATGAATCATGAATCGAATCGTAAATCATGAATTGAATCATAAATCATGAATCATGAAATGAATCATGAATTGAATCATGAGTCATGAATTAAATCATGAATCATGAATCATGAATCATGAATCATGAGTCATTAATTGAATCATAAATCATGAATCATGAATTTAATCATGAATCATGAATCATGAATTGAATCATGAATCATGAATCATGAATCATGAATTGAATCATGATTAATAAATCATGAATTGAATCATGAATTGAATCATGAATCATAATTTGAATCATGAATCATGAATCATGAATCATGAAACAGGCATGATGAATTGAATCATAAATCATGAATCATGAATCAAATAATAAATCATAAATCATGAATTGAATCATGAATCATGAATCATGAATTGAATCATGAATCATGAATTGAATCATAATTCATGAATTGAATCATGAATCATGATTTGAAGCATGAATCATGAATTGAATCATATATTGAATCATGAATCATGAATTGAATCATGAATCAAGAATTGAATCATAAATTGAATCATGAATCACGAATCATGAATTGAATCAAGAATCATGAATTGAATCATGAATCATGAATTGAATCATGAATCATGATTTGAATCATGAATCATGAATTGAATCATATATTGAATCATGAATCATGAATTGAATCATGAATCAAGAATTGAATCATAAATTGAATCATGAATCACGAATCATGAATTGAATCATGAATCATGAATTGAATCATGAATAAAGAATTGAATCATGAATCATGAATCATTAATTAAATCATGAATCATGAATTGAATCATGATTAATGAATCATGATTTAAGAATTGAATCATGATTCATGAATCATGAATCATGAATCAAATCATGATTCATGAATCATGAATCATGAATTTATTCATAAATCATGAATTGAATCACAAATCATGAATCATTAAATGAATCATGAATTAAATCATGAATCATGAATTGAATCATGAATCATGAATTGAATCATGAATCATGAATCAAATCACGAATCATGAGTCATGAATTGAATCATGAATTGAATCATAAATTATGAATCATGAAATGAATCATGAATTGAATCATGAGTCATGAATTAAATCATGAATCATGAATCATGAATTGAATCATCATTCATGAATCATGAATTGAATCATCATTCATGAATCATGAATTGAATCATGATTCATGAATCATGAATTGAATCATGATTCATGAATCATGAATTGAATCATGATTCATGAATTGAATCATGATTCATGAATCATGAATTGAATCATGAATCATGAATTGAATCATGAATTGATTCATGAATTGAATCAGGAATCATGAATTGAATCATGAATCATGAATCATGAATAGAATAATGAATCATGAATCAAGAATTGAATCATGAATCATGAATTGAATCATGAATTGAATCATGAATTGAATCATGAATCATGAATCATGAATCAGGAATCATGAATTGAATCATGAATCATGAATCATGAATCCAATAATGAATCATGAATCCAATAATGAATCATGAATCATGAATTGAATCATGAATCATGAATTGAATCATGAATTGAATCATGATTTTAATCATGAATCATGAATTGAATCATGAATCACATCCTGATTCATGAATTGAATCATGAATCGAATCATGAATCATGAATCGAATCATGATTTATGAATCATGAATCATGAATCGAATCATGATTCATAAATCATGAATCATGATTCGAATCATGATTCATGAATCATGAATCATGAATCGAATCATAAATCATGAATTGAATCATAAATCGTGAATTATTAAATGAATCATGAATTAAATCATGAGACATGAATTGAATCATTAATCATGAATTGAATCATGAATCATGAATTGAATCATGAGTCATGAATTGAATCATGAATCATGAGTCATGAATTGAATCATGAATAATGAATCATGAGTCATGAATTGAATCATGAATCATGAGTCATGAATTGAATCATGAATAATGAATCATGAATCAAATCATGATTCATGAATCATGAATCATAAATCGAATCAAGATTCATGAATCATGACTTGGATCATGAATTAAATCACGAATGATGAATCATGAATTGAATCATGAATTAAATCATGAATCATGAATCATGAGTCATGAATTGAATCATGAATCATGAATCATGAATTGAAACATGAATCATGAATCTTGAATTGAATCATGTATCATGAATCATGAATTGAGTCATGAATTGAATCATGAATCATGAATTGAATCATGATTCATGAATCATGAATCAGGAATCATGAATTGAATCATGAATCATGAACCATGAATTGAATAATAAATAATGAATAATGAATTGAATTAAGAATCATGAATCATGAATTGAATCATGAATCATGATTTGAATCATAAATCATGAATTGAATCATATATTTAATCATGAATCATGAATTTAATCATGAATCAAGAATTGAATCATAAATTGAATCATGAATCACGAATCATGAATTGAATCATGAATCATGATTCATGAATTGAATCATGAATTGAATCATGAATCATGAATTGAATCATGAATTGAATCATGAATCATGAATTGAGTCATGAATCATGAATTGAGTCATGAATCATGATTTGAATCATGAATCATGAATTGAATCATATATTGAATCATGAATCATGAATTGAATCATAAATTGAATCATGAATCATGAATTGAATCATGAATCATGAATTGAATCATGAATTGAATCATGAATCATGAAATGAATCATGAATCATGAATCATGAATCGAATCTAGATTCATGAATCATAATCGAATCATGATTCATAAATCATAATCGCATCATGATTCATGAATTATGAATCATGAATCGAATCATGATTCATGAATAATGAATCAAATCATAAATCATAAATCATGAATCATGACTTGAATCATGAATCATGAATTGAATCATGAATCATGAATTGAATCATGAATTGAATCATGAATCATGAAATGAATCATGAATCATGAATTGAATCATGATTCATGAATCATGAATCATGAATCATGAATCAAATCATAAATCATGATTTGAATCATGAATCATGAATTGAATCATATATTGAATCATGAATCATGAATTGAATAATGAATCAAGAATTGAATCATAAATTGAATCATGAATCACGAATCATGAATTGAATCATGAATCATGAATTGAATCATGAATCATGAATTGAATCATGAATAAAGAATTGAATCATGAATTGAATCATGAATCATGAATCATTAATTGAATCATGAATCATGAATCATGAATTGAATCATGATTAATGAATCATGATTTAAGAATGGAATCATGATTCATGAATCATGAATCATGAATCGAATCATGATTCATGAATCATGAATCATGAATCGAATCATGAATCATGAATCATGAATCATGAATTGAATCATGATTCTTGAATCATGAATTGAATCATGATTCATGAATTGAATCATGATTCATGAATCATGAATTGAATCATGAATCATGAATTGAATCATGAATTGATTCATGAATTGAATCAGGAATCATGAATTGAATCATGAATCATGAATCATGAATAGAATAATGAATCATGAATCAAGAATTGAATCATGAATCATGAATTGAATCATGAATTGAATCATGAATTGAATCATGAATCATGAATCAGGAATCATGAATTGAATCATGAATCATGAATCTAATAATGAATCATGAATCATGAATTGAATCATGAATCATGAATCATGAATTGAATAATGAATTTAATCATGAATCATGAATTGAATCATGAATCAAATCTTGATTCATGAATTGAATCATGAATCGAATCATGAATCATGAATCGAATCATGATTTATGAATCATGAATCATGAATTGAATCATGATTCATGAATTGAATCATAAATCATGAATTATTAAATGAATCATGAATTAAATCATGAGTCATGAATTGAATAATGATTCATGAATTGAATCATGAGTCATGAATTGAATCATGAATCATGAGTCATGAATTGAATCATGAATCATGAATCATAAATCGAATCATGATTCATGAATCATGACTTGGATCATGAATTAAATCTTGAATAATGAATCACGAATTGAATCATAAATTAAATCACGAATGATGAATCATGAATCATGAATTGAATCATGTATCATGAATCATGAATTGAGTCATGAATTGAATCATGAATCATGAATTGAATTATGATTCATGAATCAGGAATCAGGAATCATGACTTGAATCATGAATCATGAATCATGAATTGAATAATAAATAATGAATAATGAATTGAATTATGATTCATGAATCATGAATTGAATCATGAATCATGATTTGAATCATAAATCATCAATTGAATCATATATTGAATCATGAATCATGAATTGAATCATATATTGAATCATGAATCATGATTCATGAATTGAATTATGAATTGAATCATGAATCATGAATTGAATCATGAATTGAATCATGAATCATGAATTGAGTAATGAATCATGAATTGAATCATGAATCATGATTTGAATCATGAATCATGAATTTATTCATGAATTGAATCATGAATCATGAATTGAGTCATGAATCATGAATTGAATCATGAATCATGATTTGAATCATGAATCATGAATTGAATCATATATTGAATCATGAATCATGAATTGAATCATAAATTGAATCATGAATCATGAATCATGAATTGAATCATGAATCATGAATTGAATCATGAATTGAATCATGAATCATGAAATAAATCATGAATTTAATCATGATTTACGAATTGAATCATGAATCAGAAATCATGAATTAAGTCATGAATCATGAATCATGAATTGAATCATGAATCATGAATCATGAATCGAATCTAGATTCATGAATCATGAATCATAATCGCATCATGATTCATGAATTATGAATCATGAATCGAATCATGATTCATGAATCATGAATCAAATCATAAATCATGAATCATGAATCATGAATTGAATCATGAATCATGAATTGATTCATGAATCATGAATTGAATCATGAATCATGAATCATGAATCATGAATTGAATCATGAATCATGAATCAAATCATGAATCATGAATCGTGAATTGAATCATGAATCATGAATCGAATCATGATTCATGAATCATGAATCATGAATTGAATCATGTATCATGAATCATGAATCGAATCATGATTCATGAATCATGAATCATAAATTGAATCTTGATTCATGAATCATGAATCATGAATCGAATCATGATTCATGAATCATGAATCGAATCGTAAATCATGAATTGAATCATAAATCATAAATCATGAAATGAATCATGAATTGAATCATGAATCATGAATTAAATCATGAATCATGAATCATGAATCATGAGTCATGAATTGAATCATAAATCATGAATCATGAATTAAATCATGAATCATGAATCATGAATTGAATCATGAATCATGAATTGAATCATGAATTGAATCATGATTAATGAATCATGAATTGAATCATGAATTGAATCATGAATCATGAATTGAATCATGAATCATGAAACAGGTATGATGAATTGAATCATCAATCATGAATCATAAATTGAATAATGAATCATGAATCATGAATTGAATCATGAATCATGAATCATGAATTGATTCATGAATCATGAATTGAATCATAATTCATGAATTGAATCATGAATCATGATTTGAATCATGAATCATGAATTGAATCATATATTGAATCATGAATCTTGAATTGAAACATGAATCAAGAATTGAATCATAAATTGAATCATGAATCACGAATCATGAATTAAATCATGAATCATGAATTGAATCATGAATCATGAATTGAATCATGAATAAAGAATTGAATCATGAATTGAATCATGAATCATGAATCATTAATTGAATCATGAATCATGAATTGAATCATGATTAATGAATCATGATTTAAGAATTGAATCATGATTCATGAATCATGAATCATGAATCGAATCATAAATAATGAATTGAATCATAAATCATGAATTATTAAATGAATCATGAATTAAATCATGAGACATGAATTGAATCATGAATCATGATTTGAATCATGAGTCATGAATTGAATCATGAATCATGAGTCATGAATTGAATCATGAATAATGAATCATGAATCAAATCATGATTCATGAATCATGAATCATAAATCGAATCAAGATTCATGAATCATGACTTGGATCATGAATTAAATCACGAATGATGAATCATGAATTGAATCATGAATTAAATCATGAATCATGAATCATGAATCATGAATTGAAACATGAATCATGAATCATGAATTGAATCATGAATCATGAATTGAATCATAATTCATGAATTGAATCAAGAATCATGATTTGAATCATGAATCATGAATTGAATCATATATTGAATCATGAATCATGAATTGAATCATGAATCAAGAATTGAATCATAAATTGAATCATGAATCACGAATCATGAATTGAATCAAGAATCATGAATTGAATCATGAATCATGAATTAAATCATGAATCATGATTTGAATCATGAATCATGAATTCAATCATATATTGAATCATGAATCATGAATTGAATCATGAATCAAGAATTGAATCGTAAATTGAATCATGAATCACGAATCATGAATTGAATCATGAATCATGAATTGAATCATGAATAAAGAATTGAATCATGAATTCAATCATGAATCATGAATCATTAATTGAATCATGAATCATGAATCATGAATTGAATCATGATTAATGAATCATGATTTAAGAATTGAATCATGATTCATGAATCATGAATCATGAATCGAATCATGATTCATGAATCATGATTCATAAATCATAAATCATGAATTTATTCATAAATCATGAATTGAATCATAAATCATGAATCATTAAATGAATCATGAATTAAATCATGAATCATGAATTGAATCATGAATCATGAATTGAATCATGAATCATGAATCAAATCATGAATCATGAATTTATTCATAAATCATGAATTGAATCATGAATCATGAATCAAATCATGAATCATGAATCATGAATTGAATCATGAATTGAATCATAAATCATGAATCATGAAATGAATCATGAATTGAATCATGAGTCATGAATTAAATCATGAATCATGAATCATGAATTGAATCATGATTCATGAATCATGAATTGAATCATGATTCATGAATTATGAATTGAATCATAAATCATGAATTGAACCATGATTCATGAATCATGAATTGAATCATGAATCATGAATTGAATCATATATTGAATCATGAATCATGAATTGAATCATGAATCAAGAATTGAATCATAAATTGAATCATGAATCACGAATCATGAATTGAATCATGAATCATGAATTGAATCATGAATAAAGAATTGAATCATGAATTGAATCATGAATCGTGAATCATTAATTGAATCATGAATCATGAATTGAATCATGATTAATGAATCATGATTTAAGAATTGAATCATGATTCATGAATCATGAATCATGAATCGAATCATGATTCATGAATCATGATTCATGAATCATAAATCATGAGTTTATTCATAAATCATGAATTGAATCATAAATCATGAATCATTAAATAAATTATGAATTAAATCATGAATCATGAATTGAATCATGAATCATGAATTGAATCATGAATCATGAATCAAATCATGAATGATGAATTTATTCATAAATCATGAATTGAATCATGAATCATGAATCAAATCATGAATCATGAATCATGAATTGAATCATGAATTGAATCATAAATCATGAATCATGAAATGAATCATGAATTGAATCATGAGTCATGAATTAAATCATGAATCATGAATCATGAATTGAATCATGATTCATGAATCATGAATTGAATCATGATTCATGAATTATGAATTGAATCATGAATCATGAATTGAATCATGATTCATGAATCATGAATTGAATCATGAATCATGAATTGAATCATGAATTGATTCATGAATTGAATCATGAATCATGAATTGAATCATGAATCAGGAATCAGGAATCAGGAATCATGAATTGAATCATGAATCATGAATCATGAATAGAATAATGAATCATGAATCAAGAATTGAATCATGAATCATGATACATGAGTCATGAATTGAATCATGAATCATGAATCATGAATTGAAACATGAATCATGAATCATGAATTGAATCATGAATCATGAATTGAGTCATGAATTGAATCATGAATCATGAATTGAATCATGATTCATGAATCAGGAATCATGAATCATGAATCAAATCATGAATCATGAATCATGAATTGGATCATGAATCATGAATCATGAATCAAATCATGATTCATGAATCATGAATCATGAATTGAATCATGTATCATGAATCATGAATCGAATCATGATTCATGAATCATGAATCATAAATCGAATCTTGATTCATGAATCATGAATCATGAATCGAATCATGATTCATGAATCGAATCGTAAATCATGAATTGAATCATAAATCATGAATCATGAAATGAATCATGAATTGAATCATGAGTCATGAATTAAATCATGAATCATGAATCATGAATCATGAGTCATCAATTGAATCATAAATCATGAATCATGAATTTAATCATGAATCATGAATCATGAATTGAATCATGAATCATGAATTGAATCATGAATTGAATCACGATTAATAAATCATGAATTGAATCATGAATTGAATCATGAATCATAATTTGAATCATGAATCATGAATCATGAATCATGAATCATGAATCATGAATCATGAAACAGGCATGATGAATTGAATCATAAATCATGAATCATGAATCGAATAATAAATCATAAATCATGAATTGAATCATGAATCATGAATCATGAATTGAATCATGAATCATGAATTGAATCATAATTCATGAATTGAATCATGAATCATGATTTGAAGCATGAATCATGAATTGAATCATATATTGAATCATGAATCATGAATTGAATCATGAATCAAGAATTGAATCATAAATTGAATCATGAATCACGAATCATGAATTGAATCAAGAATCATGAATTGAATCATGAATCATGAATTGAATCATGAATCATGATTTGAATCATGAATCATGAATTGAATCATATATTGAATCATGAATCATGAATTGAATCATGAATCAAGAATTGAATCATAAATTGAATCATGAATCACGAATCATGAATTGAATCATGAATCATGAATTGAATCATGAATCATGAATTGAATCATGAATAAAGAATTGAATCATGAATTGAATCATGAATCATGAATCATTAATTGAATCATGAATCATGAATTGAATCATGATTAATGATTCATGATTTAACAATTGAATCATGATTCATGAATCATGAATCATGAATCAAATCATGATTCATGAATCATGAATCATGAATTTATTCATAAATCATGAATTGAATCATAAATCATGAATCATTAAATGAATCATGAATTAAATCATGAATCATGAATTGAATCATGAATCATGAATTGAATCATGAATCATGAATCAAATCACGAATCATGAGTCATGAATTGAATCATGAATTGAATCATAAATCATGAATCATGAAATGAATCATGAATTGAATCATGAGTCATGAATAAAATCATGAATCATGAATCATGAATTGAATCATCATTCATGAATCATGAATTGAATCATGATTCATGAATCATGAATTAAATCATGATTCATGAATCATGAATTGAATCATGATTCATGAATTGAATCATGATTCATGAATCATGAATTGAATCATGAATCATTAATTGAATCATGAATTAATTCATGAATTGAATCAGGAATCATGAATCATGAATCATGAATAGAATAATGAATCATGAATCAAGAATTGAATCATGAATCATGAATTGAATCATGAATTGAATCATGAATTGAATCATGAATCATGAATCATGAATCAGGAATCATGAATTGAATCATGAATCATGAATCATGAATCCAATAATGAATCATGAATCATGAATTGAATCATGAATCATGAATTGAATCATGAATTGAATCATGATTTTAATCATGAATCATGAATTGAATCATGAATCACATCCTGATTCATGAATTGAATCATGAATCGAATCATGAATCATGAATCGAATCATGATTCATGAATCATGAATCGAACCATGATTTATGAATCATGAATCGAACCATGATTTATGAATCATGAATCATGAATCGAATCATGATTCATGAATCATGAATCATGATTCGAATCATGATTCATGAATCATGAATCATGAATCGAATCATAAATCATGAATTGAATCATAAATCGTGAATTATTAAATGAATCATGAATTAAATCATGAGACATGAATTGAATCATGAATCATGAATTGAATCATGAGTCATGAATTGAATCATGAATCATGAGTCATGAATTGAATCATGAATAATGAATCATGAATCAAATCATGATTCATGAATCATGAATCATAAATCGAATCAAGATTCATGAATCATGACTTGGATTATGAATTAAATCACGAATGATGAATCATGAATTGAATCATGAATTAAATCATGAATCATGAATCATGAGTCATGAATTGAATCATGAATCATGAATCATGAATTGAAACATGAATCATGAATCATGAATTGAATCATGTATCATGAATCATGAATTGAGTCATGAATTGAATCATGAATCATGAATTGAATCATGATTCATGAATCATGAATCAGGAATCATGAATTGAATCATGAATCATGAATCATGAATTGAATAATAAATAATGAATAATGAATTGAATTATGATTTATGAATCATGAATTAAATCATAAATCATGATTTGAATCATAAATCATGAATTGAATCATATATTTAATCATGAATCATGAATTTAATCATGAATCAAGAATTGAATCATAAATTGAATCATGAATCACGAATCATGAATTGAATCATGAATCATGATTCATGAATTGAATCATGAATTGAATCATGAATCATGAATTGAATCATGAATTGAATCATGAATCATGAATTGAGTCATGAATCATGAATTGAGTCATGAATCATGATTTGAATCATGAATCATGAATTGAATCATATATTGAATCATGAATCATGAATTGAATCATAAATTGAATCATGAATCATGAATTGAATCATGAATCATGAAATGAATCATGAATCAGAAATCAAGAATTAAATCATGATTCATGAATCATGAATTGAATCATGAATCATGAATCATGAATCAAATCTAGATTCATGAATCATAATCGCATCATGATTCATGAATTATGAATCATGAATCATGAATTGAATCATGATTCATGAATCATGAATCATGAATCATGAATCATGAATCAAATCATGAATCATGATTTGAATCATGAATCATGAATTGAATCATATATTGAATCATGAATCATGAATTGAATCATGAATCAAGAATTGAATCATAAATTGAATCATGAATCACGAATCATGAATTGAATCATGAATCATGAATTGAATCATGAATCATGAATTGAATCATGAATCAAAAATTGAATCATGAATTGAATCATGAATCATAAATCATTAATTGAATCATGAATCATGAA
Organism: Mixophyes fleayi; assembly: GCF_038048845.1. Classification (NCBI taxonomy): domain Eukaryota; kingdom Metazoa; phylum Chordata; class Amphibia; order Anura; family Limnodynastidae; genus Mixophyes; species Mixophyes fleayi. The sequence continues at coordinate 78,398 of NW_027445921.1, forward strand.
TCATGAATTGAATCATGATTAATGAATCATGATTTAAGAATTGAATCATGATTCATGAATCATGAATCATGAATTGAATCATGATTCATGAATCATGAATCATGAATCGAATCATGATTCATGAATCATGAATCATGAATCGAATCATGATTCATGAATCATGAATCATGAATCATGAATCGAATCATGATTCATGAATCATGAATCATGAATTTATTCATAAATCATGAATTGAATCATAAATCATGAATCATTAAATGAATCATGAATTAAATCATGAATCATGAATTGAATCATGAATAATGAATTGAATCATGAATCATGAATCAAATCATGAATCATGAATCATGAATTGAATCATGAATTGAATCATGAGTCATGAATTAAATCATGAATCATGAATCATGAATTGAATTATGATTCATGAATCATGAATTGAATCATGATTCATGAATCATGAATTGAATCATGATTCATGAATTGAATCATGAATTGAATCATGATTCATGAATTGAATCATGATTCATGAATCATGAATTGAATCATGAATCATGAATTGAATCATGAATTGATTCATGAATTGAATCAGGAATCATGAATCATGAATAGAATAATGAATCATGAATCAAGAATTGAATCATGAATCATGAATTGAATCATGAATTGAATCATGAATTGAATCATGAATCATGAATCAAGAATCATGAATTGAATCATGAATCATGAATCTAATAATGAATCATGAATCATGAATTGAATCATGAATCATGAATCAGGAATCATGAATTGAATCATGAATTTAATCATGAATCATGAATTGAATCATGATTTATGAATCATGAATCATGAATTGAATCATGATTCATGAATCATGAATCATGATTCGAATCTTGATTCATGAATCATGAATCATGAATCGAATCATAAATCATGAATTGAATCATAAATCATGAATTATTAAATGAATCATGATTAAAATCATGAGTCATGAATTGAATAATGATTCATGTATTGAATCATGAGTCATGAATTGAATCATGAATCATGAGTCATGAATTGAATCATGAATCATGAGTCATGAATTGAATCATGAATTATGAATCATGAATCAAATCATGATTCATGAATCATGAATCATAAATCGAATCATGATTCATGAATCATGACTTGGATCATGAATTAAATCTTGAATGATGAATCATGAATTGAATCATGAATTAAATCACGAATGATGAATCATGAATCATGAATTGAATCACGTATCATGAATCATGAATTGAGTGATGAATTGAATCATGAATCATGAATTGAATCATGATTCATGAATCAGGAATCAGGAATCATGAATTGAATCATGAATCATGAATCATGAATTGAATAATAAATAATGAATAATGAATTGAATTATGAATCATGAATCATGAATTGAATCATGAATCATGATTTGAATCATAATTCATCAATTGAATCATATATTGAATCATGAATCATGAATTGAATCATATATTGAATCATGAATCATGATTCATGAATTGAATCATGAATTGAATCATGAATCATGAATTGAATCATATATTGAATCATGAATCATGATTCATGAATTGAATCATGAATTGAATCATGAATCATGAATTGAATCATGAATTGAATCATGAATCATGAATTGAGTCATGAATCATGAATTGAATCATGAATCATGAATTTATTCATGAATTGAATCATGAATCATGAATTGAGTCATGAATCATGAATTGAATTCATGAATCATGAATCAAATCAAAAATCATGAATCATGAATCATGAATTGAATCATGAATCATGAATTGATTCATGAATCATGAATTATTAAATGAATCATGATTAAAATCATGAGTCATGAATTGAATAATGATTCATGTATTGAATCATGAGTCATGAATTGAATCATGAATCATGAGTCATGAATTGAATCATGAATCATGAGTCATGAATTGAATCATGAATTATGAATCATGAATCAAATCATGATTCATGAATCATGAATCATAAATCGAATCATGATTCATGAATCATGACTTGGATCATGAATTAAATCTTGAATGATGAATCATGAATTGAATCATGAATTAAATCACGTATGATGAATCATGAATCATGAATTGAATCACGTATCATGAATCATGAATTGAGTGATGAATTGAATCATGAATCATGAATTGAATCATGATTCATGAATCAGGAATCAGGAATCATGAATTGAATCATGAATCATGAATCATGAATTGAATAATAAATAATGAATAATGAATTGAATTATGAATCATGAATCATGAATTGAATCATGAATCATGATTTGAATCATAAATCATCAATTGAATCATATATTGAATCATGAATCATGAATTGAATCATATATTGAATCATGAATCATGATTCATGAATTGAATCATGAATTGAATCATGAATCATGAATTGAATCATATATTGAATCATGAATCATGATTCATGAATTGAATCATGAATTGAATCATGAATCATGAATTGAATCATGAATTGAATCATGAATCATGAATTGAGTCATGAATCATGAATTGAATCATGAATCATGAATTTATTCATGAATTGAATCATGAATCATGAATTGAGTCATGAATCATGAATTGAATTCATGAATCATGAATCAAATCAAAAATCATGAATCATGAATCATGAATTGAATCATGAATCATGAATTGATTCATGAATCATGAATTGAATCATGAATCATGAATGATGAATCATGAATTGAATCATAAATCATGAATTGAATCATGAATCATGAATCATGAATTGAATCATGAATCATGAATCATGAATCATGAATTGAATCATAAATCATGAATTGAATCATGAATCCTGAATTGAATAATGAATTGAATCATGAATCATGAAATGAATCATGAATCATGAATCATGAATCATGAATCAAATCATGAATCATGAATCGTGAATTGAATCATGAATCATGAATCGAATCCTGATTCATGAATCATGAATCATGAATTGAATCATGTATCATGAATCATGAATCGAATCATGATTCATGAATCATGAATCATAAATCGAATCTTGATTCATGAATCATGAATCATGAATCGAATCATGATTCATGAATCATGAATCGAATCGTAAATCATGAGTTGAATCATAAATCATGAATCATGAAATGAATCATGAATTGAATCATGAATCATGAATTAAATCATGAATCATGAATCATGAATCATGAGTCATGAATTGAATCATAAATCATAAATCATGAATTAAATCATGAATCATGAATTAAATCATGAATCATGAATCATGAATTGAATCATGAATCATGAATTGAATCATGAATTGAATCATGATTAATGAATCATGAATCGAATCGTAAATCATAAATTGAATCATAAATCATGAATCATGAAATGAATCATGAATTGAATCATGAATCATGAATTAAATCATGAATCATGAATCATGAATCATGAGTCATGAATTGAATCATAAATCATGAATCATGAATTAAATCATTAATCATGAATCATGAATTGAATCATGAATCATGAATTGAATCATGATTCATGAATCATGAATCAGGAATCATGAATTGAATCATGAATCATGAACCATGAATTGAATAATAAATAATGAATAATGAATTGAATTATGAATCATGAATCATGAATTGAATCATGAATCATGATTTGAATCATAAATGATTCTTATGATGGGTATCATCTGCCGGTTGTTCCGCTCTATGATGGTGTAGCAAAGCACCAGCTGATATTTCCTAGTGATTGCAGCAAAGAAGTTAACCACAGAAGGCAGACAAATCTTCAGAGGGTTGAGCTGACACATTACAATACGTTCAAAATTCAGAGCCTGTAGGTAGGTTAGACCTTTCCGTAAGTTCCCTTCTAAAAGCTGTTTGTGTCGGAAGATCATGGTGTAGAAGACAGCCTGACAGGCAGCATAGAAGGGCCCGTGAACGCTAATGTCACAAAAAGCTCTGCTCCCAGCATCCTGGTTATCAATGTAGCTGTGAAGCCAATTCATGAGGAGATCGAGGCAAGCTTTCACTGTCACCACAGGAATGAACTTGGCTCGAGCCAGAAAACTCCCAATATAACTCATGAATCATGAATCATGAATCGAATCATAAATCATGAATTGAATCATAAATCGTGAATTATTAAATGAATCATGAATTAAATCATGAGACATGAATTGAATCATGAATCATGAATTGAATCATGAGTCATGAATTGAATCATGAATCATGAGTCATGAATTGAATCATGAATAATGAATCATGAATCAAATCATGATTCATGAATCATGAATCATAAATCGAATCAAGATTCATGAATCATGACTTGGATTATGAATTAAATCACGAATGATGAATCATGAATTGAATCATGAATTAAATCATGAATCATGAATCATGAGTCATGAATTGAATCATGAATCATGAATCATGAATTGAAACATGAATCATGAATCATGAATTGAATCATGTATCATGAATCATGAATTGAGTCATGAATTGAATCATGAATCAGGAATCATGAATTGAATCATGAATCATGAATCATGAATTGAATAATAAATAATGAATAATGAATTGAATTATGATTTATGAATCATGAATTAAATCATAAATCATGATTTGAATCATAAATCATGAATTGAATCATATATTTAATCATGAATCATGAATTTAATCATGAATCAAGAATTGAATCATAAATTGAATCATGAATCACGAATCATGAATTGAATCATGAATCATGATTCATGAATTGAATCATGAATTGAATCATGAATCATGAATTGAATCATGAATTGAATTAATGAATCATGAATTGAGTCATGAATCATGAATTGATTCATGAATCATGATTTGAATCATGAATCATGAATTGAATCATATATTGAATCATGAATCATGAATTGAATCATAAATTGAATCATGAATCATGAATTGAATCATGAATCATGAAATGAATCATGAATCAGAAATCAAGAATTAAATCATGATTCATGAATCATGAATTGAATCATGAATCATGAATCATGAATCAAATCTAGATTCATGAATCATAATCGCATCATGATTCATGAATTATGAATCATGAATCATGAATTGAATCATGATTCATGAATCATGAATCATGAATCATGAATCAAATCATGAATCATGCATGAATTGAATCATATATTGAATCATGAATCATGAATTGAATCATGAATCAAGAATTGAATCATAAATTGAATCATGAATCACGAATCATGAATTGAATCATGAATCATGAATTGAATCATGAATCATGAATTGAATCATGAATAAAGAATTGAATCATGAATTGAATCATGAATCATAAATCATTAATTGAATCATGAATCATGAATCATGAATTGAATCATGATTAATGAATCATGATTTAAGAATTGAATCATGATTCATGAATCATGAATCATGAATTGAATCATGATTCATGAATCATGAATCATGAATCGAATCATGATTCATGAATCATGAATCATGAATCGAATCATGATTCATGAATCATGAATCATGAATCATGAATCGAATCATGATTCATGAATCATGAATCATGAATTTATTCATAAATCATGAATTGAATCATAAATCATGAATCATTAAATGAATCATGAATTAAATCATGAATCATGAATTGAATCATGAATAATGAATTGAATCATGAATCATGAATCAAATCATGAATCATGAATCATGAATTGAATCATGAATCATGAATTGAATCATGAATTGAATCATGAATTGAATCATGAATCATGAATCAAGAATCATGAATTGAATCATGAATCATGAATCTAATAATGAATCATGAATCATGAATTGAATCATGAATCATGAATCAGGAATCATGAATTGAATCATGAATTTAATCATGAATCATGAATTGAATCATGATTTATGAATCATGAATCATGAATTGAATCATGATTCATGAATCATGAATCATGATTCGAATCTTGATTCATGAATCATGAATCATGAATCGAATCATAAATCATGAATTGAATCATAAATCATGAATTATTAAATGAATCATGATTAAAATCATGAGTCATGAATTGAATAATGATTCATGTATTGAATCATGAGTCATGAATTGAATCATGAATCATGAGTCATGAATTGAATCATGAATCATGAGTCATGAATTGAATCATGAATTATGAATCATGAATCAAATCATGATTCATGAATCATGAATCATAAATCGAATCATGATTCATGAATCATGACTTGGATCATGAATTAAATCTTGAATGATGAATCATGAATTGAATCATGAATTAAATCACGAATGATGAATCATGAATCATGAATTGAATCACGTATCATGAATCATGAATTGAGTGATGAATTGAATCATGAATCATGAATTGAATCATGATTCATGAATCAGGAATCAGGAATCATGAATTGAATCATGAATCATGAATCATGAATTGAATAATAAATAATGAATAATGAATTGAATTATGAATCATGAATCATGAATTGAATCATGAATCATGATTTGAATCATAATTCATCAATTGAATCATATATTGAATCATGAATCATGAATTGAATCATATATTGAATCATGAATCATGATTCATGAATTGAATCATGAATTGAATCATGAATCATGAATTGAATCATATATTGAATCATGAATCATGATTCATGAATTGAATCATGAATTAAATCATGAATCATGAATTGAATCATGAATTGAATCATGAATCATGAATTGAGTCATGAATCATGAATTGAATCATGAATCATGAATTTATTCATGAATTGAATCATGAATCATGAATTGAGTCATGAATCATGAATTGAATTCATGAATCATGAATCAAATCAAAAATCATGAATCATGAATCATGAATTGAATCATGAATCATGAATTGATTTATGAATCATGAATTATTAAATGAATCATGATTAAAATCATGAGTCATGAATTGAATAATGATTCATGTATTGAATCATGAGTCATGAATTGAATCATGAATCATGAGTCATGAATTGAATCATGAATCATGAGTCATGAATTGAATCATGAATTATGAATCATGAATCAAATCATGATTCATGAATCATGAATCATAAATCGAATCATGATTCATGAATCATGACTTGGATCATGAATTAAATCTTGAATGATGAATCATGAATTGAATCATGAATTAAATCACGAATGATGAATCATGAATCATGAATTGAATCACGTATCATGAATCATGAATTGAGTGATGAATTGAATCATGAATCATGAATTGAATCATGATTCATGAATCAGGAATCAGGAATCATGAATTGAATCATGAATCATGAATCATGAATTGAATAATAAATAATGAATAATGAATTGAATTATGAATCATGAATCATGAATTGAATCATGAATCATGATTTGAATCATAAATCATCAATTGAATCATATATTGAATCATGAATCATCAATTGAATCATATATTGAATCATGAATCATGATTCATGAATTGAATCATGAATTGAATCATGAATCATGAATTGAATCATATATTGAATCATGAATCATGATTCATGAATTGAACCATGAATTGAATCATGAATCATGAATTGAATCATGAATTGAATCATGAATCATGAATTGAGTCATGAATCATGAATTGAATCATGAATCATGAATTTATTCATGAATTGAATCATGAATCATGAATTGAGTCATGAATCATGAATTGAATTCATGAATCATGAATCAAATCAAAAATCATGAATCATGAATCATGAATTGAATCATGAATCATGAATTGATTCATGAATCATGAATTGAATCATGAATCATGAATGATGAATCATGAATTGAATCATAAATCATGAATTGAATCATGAATCATGAATCATGAATTGAATCATGAATCATGAATCATGAATCATGAATTGAATCATAAATCATGAATTGAATCATGAATCCTGAATTGAATAATGAATTGAATCATGAATCATGAAATGAATCATGAATCATGAATCATGAATCATGAATCAAATCATGAATCATGAATCGTGAATTGAATCATGAATCATGAATCGAATCCTGATTCATGAATCATGAATCATGAATTGAATCATGTATCATGAATCATGAATCGAATCATGATTCATGAATCATGAATCATAAATCGAATCTTGATTCATGAATCATGAATCATGAATCGAATCATGATTCATGAATCATGAATCGAATCGTAAATCATGAGTTGAATCATAAATCATGAATCATGAAATGAATCATGAATTGAATCATGAATCAAGAATTAAATCATGAATCATGAATCATGAATCATGAGTCATGAATTGAATCATAAATCATAAATCATGAATTAAATCATGAATCATGAATTAAATCATGAATCATGAATCATGAATTGAATCATGAATCATGAATTGAATCATGAATTGAATCATGATTAATGAATCATGAATCGAATCGTAAATCATAAATTGAATCATAAATCATGAATCATGAAATGAATCATGAATTGAATCATGAATCATGAATTAAATCATGAATCATGAATCATGAGTCATGAATTGAATCATAAATCATGAATCATGAATTAAATCATTAATCATGAATCATGAATTGAATCATGAATCATGAATTGAATCATGATTCATGAATCATGAATCAGGAATCATGAATTGAATCATGAATCATGAACCATGAATTGAATAATAAATAATGAATAATGAATTGAATTATGAATCATGAATCATGAATTGAATCATGAATCATGATTTGAATCATAAATCATGAATTGAATCATATATTTAATCATGAATCATGAATTTAATCATGAATCAAGAATTGAATCATAAATTGAATCATGAATCACGAATCATGAATTGAATCATGAATCATGATTCATGAATTGAATCATGAATTGAATCATGAATCATGAATTGAATCATGAATTGAATCATGAATCATGAATTGAGTCATGAATCATGAATTGAGTCATGAATCATGATTTGAATCATGAATCATGAATTGAATCATATATTGAATCATGAATCATGAATTGAATCATAAATCGAATCATGAATCATGAATTGAATCATGAATCATGAATTGAATCATGAATTGAATCATGAATCATGAAATGAATCATGAATCAGAAATCAAGAATTAAATCATGATTCATGAATCATGAATTGAATCATGAATCATGAATCATGAATCGAATCTAGATTCATGAATCATAATCGAATCATGATTCATGAATCATAATCGCATCATGATTCATGAATTATGAATCATGAATCGAATCATGATTCATGAATCATGAATCAAATCATAAATCATAAATCATGAATCATGACTTGAATCATGAATCATGAATTGATTCATCAATCATGAATTGAATCATGAATCATGAATCATGAATCATGAATTGAATCATAAATCATGAATTGAATCATGAATCATGAATTGAATCATGAATTGAATCATGAATCATGAAATGAATCATGAATCATGAATTGAATCATGATTCATGAATCATGAATCATGAATCATGAATCATGAATCATGAATCAAATCATGAATCATGATTTGAATCATGAATCATGAATTGAATCATATATTGAATCATGAATCATGAATTGAATCATGAATCAAGAATTGAATCATAAATTGAATCATGAATCACGAATCATGAATTGAATCATGAATCATGAATTGAATCATGAATCATGAATTGAATCATGAATAAAGAATTGAATCATGAATTGAATCATGGATTTAATCATGAATTGAATCATGAGTCATGAATTAAATCATGAATCATGAATCATGAATTGAATTATGATTCATGAATCATGAATTGAATCATGATTCATGAATCATGAATTGAATCATGATTCATGAATTGAATCATGATTCATGAATCATGAATTGAATCATGAATCATGAATTGAATCATGAATTGATTCATGAATTGAATCAGGAATCATGAATCATGAATCATGAATCATGAATCGAATCATGATTCATGAATCATGAATCATGAATTTATTCATAAATCATGAATTGAATCATAAATCATGAATCATTAAATGAATCATGAATTAAATCATGAATCATGAATTGAATCATGAATAATGAATTGAATCATGAATCATGAATCAAATCATGAATCATGAATCATGAATTTAATCATGAATTGAATCATGAGTCATGAATTAAATCATGAATCATGAATCATGAATTGAATTATGATTCATGAATCATGAATTGAATCATGATTCATGAATCATGAATTGAATCATGATTCATGAATTGAATCATGATTCATGAATCATGAATTGAATCATGAATCATGAATTGAATCATGAATTGATTCATGAATTGAATCAGGAATCATGAATCATGAATAGAATAATGAATCATGAATCAAGAATTGAATCATGAATCATGAATTGAATCATGAATTGAATCATGAATTGAATCATGAATCATGAATCAGGAATCATGAATTGAATCATGAATCATGAATCATGAATCTAATAATGAATCATGAATCATGAATTGAATCATGAATCATGAATCAGGAATCATGAATTGAATCATGAATTTAATCATGAATCATGAATCATGAATCGAATCATAAATCATGAATTGAATCATAAATCATGAATTATTAAATGAATCATGATTAAAATCATGAGTCATGAATTGAATAATGATTCATGTATTGAATCATGAGTCATGAATTGAATCATGAATCATGAGTCATGAATTGAGTCATGAATCATGAGTCATGAATTGAATCATGAATTATGAATCATGAATCAAATCATGATTCATGAATCATGAATCATAAATCGAATCATGATTCATGAATCATGACTTGGATCATGAATTAAATCTTGAATGATGAATCATGAATTGAATCATGAATTAAATCACGAATGATGAATGATGAATCATGAATTGAGTGATGAATTGAATCATGAATCATGAATTGAATCATGATTCATGAATCAGGAATCATGAATTGAATCATGAATCATGAATCATGAATTGAATAATAAATAATGAATAATGAATTGAATTATGAATCATGAATCATGAATTGAATCATGAATCATGATTTGAATCATAAATCATGAATTGAATCATATATTGAATCATGAATCATGAATTGAATCATATATTGAATCATGAATCATGAATTGAATCATGAATCATGAATTGAGTCATGAATCATGAATCATGAAACAGGTATGATGAATTGAATCATCAATCATGAATCATAAATTGAATAATGAATCATGAATCATGAATTGAATCATGAATCATGAATCATGAATTGATTCATGAATCATGAATTGAATCATAATTCATGAATTGAATCATGAATCATGATTTGAATCATGAATCATGAATTGAATCATATATTGAATCATGAATCATGAATTGATTCATGAATCATGAATTGAATCATAATTCATGAATTGAATCATGAATCATGATTTGAATCATGAATCATGAATTGAATCATATATTGAATAATGAATCATGAATTGAAACATGAATCAAGAATTGAATCATAAATTGAATCATGAATCACGAATCATGAATTAAATCATGAATCATGAATTGAATCATGAATCATGAATTAAATCATGAATAAAGAATTGAATCATGAATTGAATCATGAATCATGAATCATTAATTGAATCATGAATCATGAATCATGAATTGAATCATGATTAATGAATCATGATTTAAGAATTGAATCATGATTCATGAATCATGAATCATGAATCGAATCATGAATCGAATCATAAATAATGAATTGAATCATAAATCATGAATTATTAAATGAATCATGAATTAAATCATGAGACATGAATTGAATCATGAATCATGAATTGAATCATGAGTCATGAATTGAATCATGAATCATGAGTCATGAATTGAATCATGAATAATGAATCATGAATCAAATCATGATTCATGAATCATGAATCATAAATCGAATCAAGATTCATGAATCATGACTTGGATCATGAATTAAATCACGAATGATGAATCATGAATTGAATCATGAATTAAATCATGAATCATGAATCATGAGTCATGAATTGAATCATGAATCATGAATCATGAATTGAAACATGAATCATGAATCATGAATTGAATCATGTATCATGAATCATGAATTGAGTCATGAATTGAATCATGAATCATGAATTGAATCATGATTCATGAATCATGAATCAGGAATCATGAATTGAATCATGAATCATGAATCATGAATTGAATAATAAATAATGAATAATGAATTGAATTATGAATTATGAATCATGAATTGAATCATGAATCATGATTTGAATCATAAATCATGAATTAAATCATATATTTAATCATGAATCATGAATTTAATCATGAATCAAGAATTGAATCATAAATTGAATCATGAATCACGAATCATGAATTGAATCATGAATCATGATTCATGAATTGAATCATGAATTGAATCATGAATCATGAATTGAATCATGAAGTGAATCATGAATCATAAATTGAGTCATGAATCATGAATTGAGTCATGAATCATGATTTGAATCATGAATCATGAATTGAATCATATATTGAATCATGAATCATGAATTGAATCATAAATTGAATCATGAATCATGAATTGAATCATGAATTAAATCATGAATCATGAAATGAATCATGAATCAGAAATCAAGAATTAAATCATGATTCATGAATCATGAATTGAATCATGAATCATGAATCATGAATCGAATCTAGATTCATGAATCATAATCGCATCATGATTCATGAATTATGAATCATGAATCGAATCATGATTCATGAATCATGAATCAAATCATAAATCATAAATCATGAATCATGACTTGAATCATGAATCATGAATTGATTCATCAATCATGAATTGAATCATGAATCATGAATCATGAATCATGAATTGAATCATAAATCATGAATTGAATCATGAATCATGAATTGAATCATGAATTGAATCATGAATCATGAAATGAATCATGAATCATGAATTGAATCATGATTCATGAATCATGAATCATGAATCATGAATCATGAATCAAATCATGAATCATGATTTGAATCATGAATCATGAATTGAATCATATATTGAATCATGAATCATGAATTGAATCATGAATCAAGAATTGAATCATAAATTGAATCATGAATCACGAATCATGAATTGAATCATGAATCATGAATTGAATCATGAATCATGAATTGAATCATGAATAAAGAATTGAATCATAAATTGAATCATGGATTTAATCATGAATTGAATCATGAGTCATGAATTAAATCATGAATCATGAATCATGAATTGAATTATGATTCATGAATCATGAATTGAATCATGATTCATGAATCATGAATTGAATCATGAATCATGAATTGAATCATGAATTGATTCATGAATTGAATCAGGAATCATGAATCATGAATCATGAATCATGAATCGAATCATGATTCATGAATCATGAATCATGAATTTATTCATAAATCATGAATTGAATCATAAATCATGAATCATTAAATGAATCATGAATTAAATCATGAATCATGAATTGAATCATGAATAATGAATTGAATCATGAATCATGAATCAAATCATGAATCATGAATCATGAATTTAATCATGAATTGAATCATGAGTCATGAATTAAATCATGAATCATGAATCATGAATTGAATTATGATTCATGAATCATGAATTGAATCATGATTCATGAATCATGAATTGAATCATGATTCATGAATTGAATCATGATTCATGAATCATGAATTGAATCATGAATTGATTCATGAATTGAATCAGGAATCATGAATCATGAATAGAATAATGAATCATGAATCAAGAATTGAATCATGAATCATGAATTGAATCATGAATTGAATCATGAATTGAATCATGAATCATGAATCAGGAATCATGAATTGAATCATGAATCATGAATCATGAATCTAATAATGAATCATGAATCATGAATTGAATCATGAATCAGGAATCAGGAATCATGAATTGAATCATGAATTTAATCATGAATCATGAATCATGAATCATGAATCGAATCATAAATCATGAATTGAATCATAAATCATGAATTATTAAATGAATCATGATTAAAATCATGAGTCATGAATTGAATAATGATTCATGTATTGAATCATGAGTCATGAATTGAATCATGAATTATGAGTCATGAATTGAATCATGAATCATGAGTCATGAATTGAATCATGAATTATGAATCATGAATCAAATCATGATTCATGAATCATGAATCATAAATCGAATCATGATTCATGAATCATGACTTGGATCATGAATTAAATCTTGAATGATGAATCATGAATTGAATCATGAATTAAATCACGAATGATGAATGATGAATCATGAATTGAGTGATGAATTGAATCATGAATCATGAATTGAATCATGATTCATGAATCAGGAATCATGAATTGAATCATGAATCATGAATCATGAATTGAATAATAAATAATGAATAATGAATTGAATTATGAATCATGAATTGAATCATGAATCATGATTTGAATCATAAATCATGAATTGAATCATATATTGAATCATGAATCATGAATTGAATCATATATTGAATCATGAATCATGATTCATGAATTAAATCATGAATTGAATCATGAATCATGAATTGAATCATGAATCATGAATTGAGTCATGAATCATGAATTGAATCATGAATCATGATTTGAATCATGAATCATGAATTTATTCATGAATTGAATCATGAATCATGAATTGAGTCATGAATCATGAATTGAATCATGAATCATGATTTGAATCATGAATCATGAATTGAATCATATATTGAATCATGAATCATGAATTGAATCATAAATTGAATCATGAATCATGAAATGAATCATGAATTTAATCATGATTCACGAATTGAATCATGAATCAGAAATCATGAATTAAGTCATGAATCATGAATCATGAATTGAATCATGAATCATGAATCATGAATCGAATCTAGATTCATGAATCATGAATCATAATCGCATCATGATTCATGAATTATGAATCATGAATCGAATCATGATTCATGAATCATGAATCAAATCAAAAATCATGAATCATGAATCATGAATTGAATCATGAATCATGAATTGATTCATGAATCATGAATTGAATCATGAATCATGAATGACGAATCATGAATTGAATCATAAATCATGAATTGAATCATGAATCATGAATCATGAATTGAATCATGTATCATGAATCATGAATCATGAATTGAATCATAAATCATGAATTGAATCATGAATCCTGAATTGAATAATGAATTGAATCATGAATCATGAAATGAATCATGAATCATGAATCATGAATCATGAATCAAATCATGAATCATGAATCGTGAATTGAATCATGAATCATGAATCGAATCCTGATTCATGAATCATGAATCATGAATTGAATCATGTATCATGAATCATGAATCGAATCATGATTCATGAATCATGAATCATAAATCGAATCTTGATTCATGAATCATGAATCATGAATCGAATCATGATTCATGAATCATGAATCGAATCGTAAATCATGAATTGAATCATAAATCATGAATCATGAAATGAATCATGAATCATGAATCATGAGTCATGAATTGAATCATAAATCATGAATCATGAATTAAATCATGAATCATGAATCATGAATTGAATCATGAATCATGAATTGAATCATGAATTGAATCATGATTAATGAATCATGAATCGAATCGTAAATCATGAATTGAATCATAAATCATGAATCATGAAATGAATCATGAATTGAATCATGAATCATGAATTGAATCATGAATCATGAATTAAATCATGAATCATGAATCATGAATCATGAGTCATGAATTGAATCATAAATCATGAATCATGAATTAAATCATGAAACATGAATCATGAATTGAATCATGAATCATGAATTGAATCATGAATCATGAATCATGAATCATGAAACAGGTATGATGAATTGAATCATCAATCATGAATCATAAATTGAATAATGAATCATGAATTGAATCATGAATCATGAATCATGAATTGATTCATGAATCATGAATTGAATCATAATTCATGAATTGAATCATGAATCATGATTTGAATCATGAATCATGAATTGAATCATATATTGAATCATGAATCATGAATTGAAACATGAATCAAGAATTGAATCATAAATTGAATCATAAATCACGAATCATGAATTAAATCATGAATCATGAATTGAATCATGAATCATGAATTGAATCATGAATAAAGAATTGAATCATGAATTGAATCATGAATCATGAATCATTAATTGAATCATGAATCATGAATCATGAATTGAATCATGATTAATGAATCATGATTTAAGAATTGAATCATGATTCATGAATCATGAATCATGAATCGAATCATGAATCATGAATCGAATCATAAATAATGAATTGAATCATAAATCATGAATTATTAAATGAATCATGAATTAAATCATGAGACATGAATTGAATCATGAATCATGAATTGAATCATGAGTCATGAATTGAATCATGAATCATGAGTCATGAATTGAATCATGAATAATGAATCATGAATCAAATCATGATTCATGAATCATGAATCATAAATCGAATCAAGATTCCTGAATCATGACTTGGATCATGAATTAAATCACGAATAATGTATCATGAATTGAATCATGAATTAAATCATGAATCATGAATCATGAGTCATGAATTGAATCATGAATCATGAATCATGAATTGAAACATGAATCATGAATCATGAATTGAATCATGTATCATGAATCATGAATTGAGTCATGAATTGAATCATGAATCATGAATTGAATCATGATTCATGAATCATGAATCAGGAATCATGAATTGAATCATGAATCATGAATCATGAATTGAATAATAAATAATGAATAATGAATTGAATTATGAATTATGAATCATGAATTGAATCATGAATCATGATTTGAATCATAAATCATAAATCGAATCAAGATTCATGAATCATGACTTGGATCATGAATTAAATCACGAATGATGAATCATGAATTGAATCATGAATTAAATCATGAATCATGAATCATGAGTCATGAATTGAATCATGAATCATGAATCATGAATTAAAACATGAATCATGAATCATGAATTGAATCATGTATCATGAATCATGAATTGAGTCATGAATTGAATCATGAATCATGAATTGAATCATGATTCATGAATCATGAATCAGGAATCATGAATTGAATCATGAATCATGAATCATGAATTGAATAATAAATAATGAATAATGAATTGAATTATGAATTATGAATCATGAATTGAATCATGAATCATGATTTGAATCATAAATCATGAATTGAATCATATATTTAATCATGAATCATGAATTTAATCATGAATCAAGAATTGAATCATAAATTGAATCATGAATCATGAATCATGAATTGAATCATGAATCATGATTCATGAATTGAATCATGAATTGAATCATGAATCATGAATTGAATCATGAAGTGAATCATGAATCATGAATTGAGTCATGAATCATGAATTGAGTCATGAATCATGATTTGAATCATGAATCATGAATTAAATCATATATTGAATCATGAATCATGAATTGAATCATAAATTGAATCATGAATCATGAATTGAATCATGAATCATGAATTGAATCATGAATTGAATCATGAATCATGAAATGAATCATGAATCAGAAATCAAGAATTAAATCATGATTCATGAATCATGAATTGAATCATGAATCATGAATTTAATCATGAATTGTATCATGAATTGAATCATGAATCATGAATCATGAATTGAATGATGAATCATGATTCTTGAATCGAATAATGAATCATGAATCATGAATTGAATCATGAATCATGAATTGAATCATGAATTGAATCATGAATTAAATCATGAATCATGAATTGAATCATGAATCATGAATCATGAATCATGAATCAGGAATCATGAATTGAATCATGAATCAGGAATCATGAATTGAATCATGAATCATGAATCATGAATTGAATAATGAATCATGAATCAAGAATTGAATCATGAATCATGAATTGAATCATGAATCATGAATCATGAATTCAATCATGAATCAAGAATTGAATCATGAATCATGAATTATGATTTAAAATATTAATCATGAATTGAATCATATATTGAATCATGAATCATGAAATGAATCATGAATCGTGAATCAAATCTTGATTCATGAATTGAATCATGAATGGAATCATGAATCAAATTATGAATCATGAATCGAATCATGATTTATGAATCATGAATCATTAATTGAATCATGAATCGAATCATGATTCGAATCATAAATCATGAATTGAATCATAAATCATGAATTATTAAATGAATCATGAATTAAATTATGAGACATGAATTGAATCATGAATCATCAATTGAATCATGAGTCATGAATTGAATCATAAATCATGAATCATGAATTGAATCATGAATCATGAATCATAAATTGAATCATGAATCATGAATTGAATCATGAATTGAACCATGAATCATGAATCATGAAATGAATCATGAATTGAATCATGAATCATGAATTGAATCATGAATCATGAATCAGGAATCAGGAATCATGAATTGAATCATGAATCATGAATCATTAATTGAATAATGAATCATGAATCATAAATTGAATCATGAATCATGAATTGAATCATATATTGAATCATGATTCATGAATTGAATCATGAATTGAATCATGAATCATGAATTGAATCATGAATCATGAATTGAATCATGAATTTAATCATGAATCATGAATCATGAATTGAGTCATAAATCATGAATTAAATCGTGAATCATGAATCATGATTTGAATCATGAATCATGAATTGAATCATATATTGAATCATGAATCATGAATTGAATAATGAATCATGAATTGAATCATAAATTGAATCATGAATCATGAATTGAATCATGAATCATGAATTGAATCATAAATTGAATCATGAATCATGAAATGAATCATGAATCATGAATTGAATCATGATTCATGAATTGAATCATGAATCATGAATCAGAAATCATGAATCAAATCATGAATCATGAATTGAATCATGAATCATGAATCATGAATCGAATCAAGATTCATGAATCATAAATCATAATCGCATCATGATTCATGAATTATGAATCATGAATCGAATCATGATTCATGAATCATGAATCAAATCATAAATCATGAATCATGAATCATGATTTGAATCATGAATCATGAATTGAATCATGAAGCATGAATCATGAATCATGAATTGAATCTTAAATCATGAATTGAATCATGAATCATGAATTGAATCATGAATTGAATCATGAATCATGAATTGAATCATGAATCATGAATTGAATCATGATTCATGAATAATGAATCATGAATCATGAATCAAATCATGAATCATGAATCATGAATTGAATCATGAATCATGAATCATGAATCGAATCATGATTCATGAATCATGAATCATGAATTGAATCATGTATCATGAATCATGAATCGAATCATGATTCATGAATCATGAATCATGAATCATGAATCGAATCATGAATCATGAATCGAATCATGATTCATGAATCATGAATCGAATCGTAAATCATGAATTGAATCATAAATCATGAATCATGAAATGAATCATGAATTGAATCATGAATCATGAATTAAATCATGAATCATGAATCATGAATCATGAGTCATGAATTGAATCATAAATCATGAATCATGAATCATGAATCATGAATTAAATCATGAATCATGAATTGAATCATGAATTGAATCATGATTAATGACACATGAATTGAATCATGAATTGAATCATGAATCATGAATTGAATCATGAATCATGAATCATGAAACAGGCATGATGAATTGAATCATGAATCGAATAACAAATCATGAATCATGAATTGAATCATGAATCATGAATCATGAATTGAATCATGAATCATGAATTGAATCATAATTCATGAATTGAATCATGAATCATGATTTGAATCATGAATCATGAATTGAATCATATATTGAATCATGAATCATGAATTGAATCATGAATCAAGAATTGAATCATAAATTGAATCATGAATCACGAATCATGAATTGAATCATGAATCATGAATTGAATCATGAATCATGAATTGAATAATGAATAAAGAATTAAATCATGAATTGAATCATGAATCATTAATCGAATCATGAATCATGAATCATGAATTGAATCATGATTAATGAATCATGATTTAAGAATTGAATCATGATTCATGAATCATGAATCATGAATCAAATCATGATTCATGAATCATGAATTTATTCATAAATCATGAATTGAATCATAAATCATGAATCATTAAATGAATCATGAATTAAATCATGAATCATGAATTGAATCATGAATCATGAATTGAATCATGAATCATGAATTGAATCATGAATCATGAATCAAATCATGAATCATGAATCATGAATTGAATCATGAATTGAATCATAAATAATGAATCATGAAATGAATCATGAATTGAATCATGAGTCATGAATCATGAATCATGAATTGAATCATGATTCATGAATTGAATCATGATTCATGAATCATGAATTGAATCATGAATCATGAAATGAATCACGAATTGATTCATGAATTGAATCAGGAAATATGAATTAAATCATGAATCATGAATCATGAATAGAATAATGAATCATGAATCATGAATTGAATCATGAATTGAATCATGAATTGAATCATGAATCATGAATCAGGAATCAGGAATCATGAATTGAATCATGAATCATGAATCATGAATCCAATAATGAATCATGAATCATGAATTGAATCATGAATCATGAATTGAATCATGAATTGAATCATGAATTTTATCATGAATCATGAATTGAATCATTAATCAAATCTTGATTCATGAATTGAATCATGAATTGAATCATGATTCATGAATCGAATCATGATTCGTGAATCATGAATCAAACCATGATTTAGGAATCATGAATCATGAATCGAATCATGAATCAGAAATCATGAATTAAATCATGATTCATGAATCATTAATCATAAATCGAATCTTGATTCATGAATCATGAATCATGAATCGAATCATGATTCATGAATCATGAATCGAATCGTAAATCATGAATTGAATCATAAATCATGAATCATGAAATGTATCATGAATTGAATCATGAATCATGAATTAAATCATGAAGCATGAATCATGAATCATGAGTCATGAATTGAATCATAAATCATGAATCATGAATTGAATCATGAATCATGAATTGAATCATGAATTGAATCATGATTAATGACACATGAATTGAATCATGAATTGAATCATGAATCATGAATTGAATCATGAATCATGAATCATGAAACAGGCATGATGAATTGAATCATGAATCATGAATCGAATAATAAATCATGAATCATGAATTGAATCATAATTCATGAATTGAATCATGAATCATGATTTGAATCATGAATCATGAATTGAATCATATATTGAATCATGAATCATGAATTGAATCATGAATCAAGAATTGAATCATAAATTGAATCATGAATCACGAATCATGAATTGAATCATGAATCATGAATTGAATAATGAATAAAGAATTGAATCATGAATCATGAATCATTAATCGAATCATGAATCATGAATCATGAATTGAATCATGATTAATAAATCATGATTTAAGAATTGAATCATGAATCATGAATTTATTCATAAATCATGAATTGAATCATAAATCATGAATCATTAAATGAATCATGAATTAAATCTTGATTCATGAATTGAATCA
Organism: Mixophyes fleayi; assembly: GCF_038048845.1. Classification (NCBI taxonomy): domain Eukaryota; kingdom Metazoa; phylum Chordata; class Amphibia; order Anura; family Limnodynastidae; genus Mixophyes; species Mixophyes fleayi. The sequence goes on from NW_027445921.1 coordinate 100,429, forward strand.
TGAATCATGAATTGAATCATGAATCATGAATTGAATCATGAATCATGAATTGAATCAAGAATCATGAATCAAATCATGAATCATGAATCATGAATTGAATTATGAATTGAATCATAAATCATGAATCATGAAATGAATCATGAATTGAATCATGAGTCATGAATTAAATCATGAATCATGAATCATGAATTGAATCATGATTCATGAATTGAATCATGATTCATGAATCATGAATTGAATCATGAATCATGAATTGAATCATGAATTGATTCATGAATTGAATCAGGAATCATGAATTAAATCATGAATCATGAATCATGAATAGAATAATGAATCATGAATCATGAATTGAATCATGAATTGAATCATGAATCAGGAATCATGAATTGAATCATGAATCATGAATCATGAATCCAATTATGAATCATGAATCATGAATTGAATCATGAATCATGAATTGAATCATGAATTGAATCATGAATTTTATCATGAATCATGAATTGAATCATTAATCAAATCTTGATTCATGAATTGAATCATGAATCGAATCATGAATCATGAATCGAATCATGATTTATGAATCATGAATCATGAATTTAATCATGATTCATGAATCGAATCATAATTCGTGAATCATGAATCAAACCATGATTTATGAATCATGAATCATGAATCGAATCATGAATCAGAAATCATGAATTAAATCATGAATCATGAATCATGAATTGAATCATGAAATATGAATTATGAATCGAATCTAGATTCATGAATCATGAATCATAATCGCATCATGATTCATGAATTATGAATCATGAATCGAATCATGATTCATGAATCATGAATCAAATCATAAATCATGAATCATGAATCATGAATTGAATCATGAATCATGAATTGAATCATGAATCATGAAATGAATCATGCATTTAATTATGATTCATGAATTGAATCATGAATCATGAATCATGAATCAGAAATCATGAATCAAATCATGAATCATGAATTGAATCATGAATCATGAATCATGAATCGAATCAAGATTCATGAATCATGAATCATAAATCGAATCATGATTCATGAATCATGACTTGAATCCTGAATTAAATCATGAATGATGAATCATGAGTCATGAATTGAATCATAAATCATGAATCATGAATTGAATCATGAATCATGAATCATAAATTGAATCATGAATCATGAATTGAATCATGAATTGAACCATGAATCATGAATCATGAAATGAATCATGAATTGAATCATGAATCATGAATTGAATCATGAATCATGAATCAGGAATCAGGAATCATGAATTGAATCATGAATCATGAATCATTAATTGAATAATGAATAATGAATCATGAATTGAATCATGAATCATGAATCATAAATTGAATCATGAATCATGAATTGAATCATATATTGAATTATGATTCATGAATTGAATCATGAATTGAATCATGAATCATGAATTGAATCATGAATTTAATCATGAATCATGAATCATGAATTGAGTCATGAATCATGAATTAAATCGTGAATTATGAATCATGATTTGAATCATGAATCATGAATTGAATCATATATTGAATCATGAATCATGAATTGAATAATGATTCATGAATTGAATCATAAATTGAATCATGAATCATGAATCATGAATTGAATCATGAATCATGAATTGAATCATGAATCATGAAATGAATCATGCATTTAATTATGATTCATGAATTGAATCATGAATCATGAATCATGAATCAGAAATCATGAATCAAATCATGAATCATGAATTGAATCATGAATCATGAATCATGAATCGAATCAAGATTCATGAATCATGAATCATAAATCGAATCATGATTCATGAATCATGACTTGAATCCTGAATTAAATCATGAATGATGAATCATGAGTCATGAATTGAATCATAAATCATGAATCATGAATTGAATCATGAATCATGAATCATAAATTGAATCATGAATCATGAATTGAATCATGAATTGAACCATGAATTATGAATCATGAAATGAATCATGAATTGAATCATGAATCATGAATTGAATCATGAATCATAAATTGAATCATGAATCATGAATCAGGAATCAGGAATCATGAATTGAATCATGAATCATTAATTGAATAATGAATAATGAATCATGAATTGAATCATGAATCATGAATCATAAATTGAATCATGAATCATGAATTGAATCATATATTGAATCATGATTCATGAATTGAATCATGAATTGAATCATGAATCATGAATTGAATCATGAATTTAATCATGAATCATGAATCATGAATTGAGTCATGAATCATGAATTAAATCGTGAATTATGAATCATGATTTGAATCTTGAATCATGAATTGAATCATATATTGAATCATGAATCATGAATTGAATAATGATTCATGAATTGAATCATAAATTGAATCATGAATCATGAATCATGAATTGAATCATGAATCATGAATTGAATCATAAATTGAATCATGAATCATGAAATGAATCATGAATCATGAATTGAATCATGATTCTTGAATTGAATCATGAATCATGAATCAGAAATCATGATTTAAATCATGAATCATGAATTAAATCATGAATCATGAATCATGAATCGAATCAAGATTCATGAATCATGAATCATAATCGCATCATGATTCATGAATTATGAATCATGAATTGAATCATGAGTCATGAATAAGATCATGAATCATGAATTGAATCATGATTCACGAATCATGAATTGAATCATGAATCATGAATTGAATCCTGAATTGAATCATGAATCATGAATTGAATCATGAATCATGAATCATGAATCAGGAATCATGAATTGAATCATGAATCATGAATCATGAATTGAATTATGAATCATGAATCATGAATCGAATAATGAATCATGAATCAAGAATTGAATCATGAATCATGAATTTAATCATGAATTGTATCATGAATTGAATGATGAATCATGAATCATGAATTGAATGATGAATCATGATTCTTGAATCGAATAATGAATCATGAATCATGAATTGAATCATGAATCATGAATTGAATCATGAATTGAATCATGAATTAAATCATGAATCATGAATTGAATCATGAATCATGAATCATGAATCATGAATCAGGAATCATGAATTGAATCATGAATCATGAATCATGAATTGAATAATGAATCATGAATCAAGAATTGAATCATGAATCATGAATTGAATCATGAATCATGAATCATGAATTCAATCATGAATCAAGAATTCAATCATGAATCATGAAATATGATTTAAAATATTAATCATGAATTGAATCAATAATTGAATCATGAATCATGAAATGAATCATGAATCGTAAATCAAATCTTGATTCATGAATTGAATCATGAATGGAATCATGAATCAAATTATGAATCATGAATCGAATCATGATTTATGAATCATGAATCATTAATTGAATCATGAATCGAATCATGATTCGAATCATAAATCATGAATTGAATCATAAATCATGAATTATTAAATGAATCATGAATTAAATTATGAGACATGAATTGAATCATGAATCATCAATTGAATCATGAGTCATGAATTGAATCATAAATCATGAATCATGAATTGAATCATGAATCATGAATCATAAATTGAATCATGAATCATGAATTGAATCATGAATTGAACCATGAATCATGAATCATGAAATGAATCATGAACTGAATCATGAATCATGAATTGAATCATGAATCATGAATCATGATTTGAATCATGAATCATGAATTGAATCATATATTGAATCATGAATCATGAATTGAATAATGAATCATGAATTGAATCATAAATTGAATTATGAATCATGAATTGAATCATGAATCATGAATTGAATCATGAATCATGAATCATGATTTGAATCATGAATCATGAATTGAATCATATATTGAATCATGAATCATGAATTGAATAATGAATCATGAATTGAATCATAAATTGAATAATGAATCATGAATTGAATCATAAATTGAATTATGAATCATGAATTGAATCATGAATCATGAATTTAATCATAAATTGAATCATGAATCATGAAATGAATCATGAATCATGAATTGAATCATGATTCAAGAATTGAATCATGAATCATGAATCAGAAATCATGAATCAAATCATGAATCATGAATTAAATCATGAATCATGAATCATGAATCGAATCAAGATTCATGAATCATGAATCATAATCGCATCATGATTCATGAATTATGAATCATGAATCGAATCATGATTCATGAATCATGAATCAAATCATAAATCATGAATCATGAATCATGAATTGAATCATGAATCATGAATTGAATCATGAAGCATGAATCATGAATCATGAATTGAATCATAAATCATGAATTGAATCATGAATCATGAATTGAATCATGAATTGAATCATGAATCATGAAATGAATCATGAATCATGAATTGAATCATGATTCATGAATAATGAATCATGAATCATGAATCAAATCATGAATCACGAATCATGAATTGAATCATGAATCATGAATCATGAATTGAATCATGATTCATGAATAATGAATCATGAATCATGAATCAAATCATGAATCATGAATCATGAATTGAATCATGAATCATGAATCATGAATCGAATCATGATTCATGAATCATGAATCATGAATTGAATCATGTATCATGAATCATGAATCGACTCATGATTCATGAATCATTAATCATAAATCGAATCTTGATTCATGAATCATGAATCATGAATCAAATCATGATTCATGAATCATGAATCGAATCAAGATTCATGAATCATGAATCATAAATCGAATCATGATTCATGAATCATGACTTGAATCCTGAATTAAATCATGAATGATGAATCATGAGTCATGAATTCAATCATAAATCATGAATCATGAATTGAATCATGAATCATGAATCATAAATTGAATCATGAATCATGAATTGAATCATGAATTGAACCATGAATCATGAATCATGAAATGAATCATGAATTGAATCATGAATCATGAATTGAATCATGAATCATGAATCATTAATTGAATAATGAATAATGAATCATGAATTGAATCATGAATCATGAATCATAAATTGAATCATGAATCATGAATTGAATCATATATTGAATCATGATTCATGAATTGAATAATGAATTGAATCATGAATCATGAATTGAATCATGAATTTAATCATGAATCATGAATCATGAATTGAGTCATGAATCATGAATTAAATCGTGAATTATGAATCATGATTTGAATCATGAATCATGAATTGAATCATATATTGAATCATGAATCATGAATTGAATAATGAATCATGAATTGAATCATAAATTGAATCATGAATCATGAATCATGAATTGAATCATGAATCATGAATTGAATCATAAATTGAATCATGAATCATGAATTGAATCATGATTCATGAATTGAATCATGAATCATGAATCAGAAATCATGAATCAAATCATGAATCATGAATTGAATCATGAATCATGAATCATGAATCGAATCAAGATTCATGAATCATGAATCATAATCGCATCATGATTCATGAATTATGAATCATGAATTGAATCATGAGTCATAAATAAAATCATGAATCATGAATTGAATTATGATTCACGAATCATGAATAGAATCATGAATCATGAATTGAATCCTGAATTGAATCATGAATCATGAATTGAATCATGAATCATGAATCATGAATCAGGAATCATGAATTGAATCATGAATCATGAATTGAATCATGAATTGAATCATGAATCATGAATTGAATCATGAATCAGGAATCATGAATCAGGAATCATGAATTGAATCATGAATCATGAATCATGAATTGAATTATGAATCATGAATCATGAATCGAATAATGAATCATGAATCAAGAATTGAATCATGAATCATGAATTTAATCATGAATTGAATCATGAATCATGAATCATGAATTGAATCATGAATCATGAATTGAATCATAAATTGAATCATGAATCATGAATTGAATCATGATTCATGAATTGAATCATGAATCATGAATCAGAAATCATGAATCAAATCATGAATCATGAATTGAATCATGAATCATGAATCATGAATCGAATCAAGATTCATGAATCATGAATCATAATCGCATCATGATTCATGAATTATGAATCATGAATTGAATCATGAGTCATAAATAAAATCATGAATCATGAATTGAATTATGATTCACGAATCATGAATAGAATCATGAATCATGAATTGAATCCTGAATTGAATCATGAATCATGAATTGAATCATGAATCATGAATCATGAATCAGGAATCATGAATTGAATCATGAATCATGAATTGAATCATGAATTGAATCATGAATCATGAATTGAATCATGAATCAGGAATCATGAATCAGGAATCATGAATTGAATCATGAATCATGAATCATGAATTGAATTATGAATCATGAATCATGAATCGAATAATGAATCATGAATCAAGAATTGAATCATGAATCATGAATTTAATCATGAATTGTATCATGAATTGAATCATGAATCATGAATCATGAATTGAATGATGAATCATGATTCTTGAATCGAATAATGAATCATGAATCATGAATTGAATCATGAATCATGAATTGAATCATGAATTGAATCATGAATTAAATCATGAATCATGAATTGAATCATGAATCATGAATCATGAATCATGAATCAGGAATCATGAATTGAATCATGAATCAGGAATCATGAATTGAATCATGAATCATGAATCATGAATTGAATAATGAATCATGAATCAAGAATTGAATCATGAATCATGAATTGAATCATGAATCATGAATCATGAATTCAATCATGAATCAAGAATTGAATCATGAATCATGAATTATGATTTAAAATATTAATCATGAATTGAATCATATATTGAATCATGAATCATGAAATGAATCATGAATCGTGAATCAAATATTGATTCATGAATTGAATCATGAATGGAATCATGAATCAAATTATGAATCATGAATCGAATCATGATTTATGAATCATGAATCATTAATTGAATCATGAATCGAATCATGATTCAAATCATAAATCATGAATTGAATCATAAATCATGAATTATTAAATGAATCATGAATTAAATTATGAGACATGAATTGAATCATGAATCATCAATTGAATCATGAGTCATGAATTGAATCATAAATCATGAATCATGAATTGAATCATGAATCATGAATCATAAATTGAATCATGAATCATGAATTGAATCATGAATTGAACCATGAATCATGAATCATGAAATGAATCATGAATTGAATCATGAATCATGAATTGAATCATGAATCATGAATCAGGAATCAGGAATCATGAATTGAATCATGAATCATGAATCATTAATTGAATAATGAATCATGAATCATAAATTGAATCATGAATCATGAATTGAATCATATATTGAATCATGATTCATGAATTGAATCATGAATCATGAATTGAATCATGAATCATGAATTGAATCATGAATCATGAATCATGAATTCAATCATGAATCAAGAATTGAATCATGAATCATGAATTATGATTTAAAATATTAATCATGAATTGAATCATATATTGAATCATGAATCATGAAATGAATCATGAATCGTGAATCAAATATTGATTCATGAATTGAATCATGAATGGAATCATGAATCAAATTATGAATCATGAATCGAATCATGATTTATGAATCATGAATCATTAATTGAATCATGAATCGAATCATGATTCGAATCATAAATCATGAATTGAATCATAAATCATGAATTATTAAATGAATCATGAATTAAATTATGAGACATGAATTGAATCATGAATCATCAATTGAATCATGAGTCATGAATTGAATCATAAATCATGAATCATGAATTGAATCATGAATCATGAATCATAAATTGAATCATGAATCATGAATTGAATCATGAATTGAACCATGAATCATGAATCATGAAATGAATCATGAATTGAATCATGAATCATGAATTGAATCATGAATCATGAATCAGGAATCAGGAATCATGAATTGAATCATGAATCATGAATCATTAATTGAATAATGAATCATGAATCATAAATTGAATCATGAATCATGAATTGAATCATATATTGAATCATGATTCATGAATTGAATCATGAATTGAATCATGAATCATGAATTGAATCATGAATCATGAATTGAATCATGAATTTAATCATGAATCATGAATCATGAATTGAGTCATGAATCATGAATTAAATCGTGAATCATGAATCATGATTTGAATCATGAATCATGAATTGAATCATATATTGAATCATGAATCATGAATTGAATAATGAATCATGAATTGAATCATAAATTGAATCATGAATCATGAATTGAATTATGAATCATGAATTGAATCATAAATTGAATCATGAATCATGAAATGAATCATGAATCATGAATTGAATCATGATTCATGAATTGAATCATGAATCATGAATCAGAAATCATGAATCAAATCATGAATCATGAATTGAATCATGAATCATGAATCATGAATCGAATCAAGATTCATGAATCATAAATCATAATCGCATCATGATTCATGAATTATGAATCATGAATCGAATCATGATTCATGAATCATGAATCAAATCATAAATCATGAATCATGAATCATGATTTGAATCATAAATCATGAATTGAATCATGAATCATGAATTGAATCATGAATTGAATCATGAATCATGAAATGAATCATGAATCAAGAATTGAATCATGATTAATGAAAAATGAATCATGAATCATGAATCAAATCATGAATCATGAATCATGAATTGAATCATGAATCATGAATCATGAATCGAATCATGATTCATGAATCATGAATCATGAATTGAATCATGTATCATGAATCATGAATCGAATCATGATTCATGAATCATTAATCATAAATCGAATCTTGATTCATGAATCATGAATCATGAATCGAATCATGAATCATTAATCATAAATCGAATCTTGATTCATGAATCATGAATCATGAATCGAATCATGATTCATGAATCATGAATCGAATCGTAAATCATGAATTGAATCATAAATCATGAATCATGAAATGAATCATGAATTGAATCATGAATCATGAATTAAATCATGAATCATGAATCATGAATCATGAGTCATGAATTGAATCATAAATCATGAATCATGAATTGAATCATGAATCATGAATCATGAATTGAATCATGAATCATGAATTGAATCATGAATTGAATCATGATTAATGACACATGAATTGAATCATGAATTGAATCATGAATCATGAATTGAATCATGAATCATGAATCATGAATCATGAAACAGGCATGATGAATTGAATCATGAATCATGAATCGAATAATAAATCATGAATCATGAATTGAATCATGAATCATGAATCATGAATTGAATCATGAATCATGAATTGAATCATAATTCATGAATTGAATCATGAATCGTGATTTGAATCATGAATCATGAATTGAATCATATATTGAATCATGAATCATGAATTGAATCATGAATCAAGAATTGAATCATAAATTGAATCATGAATCACGAATCATGAATTGAATCATGAATCATGAATTGAATCATGAATCATGAATTGAATAATGAATAAAGAATTGAATCATGAATTGAATCATGATTTATGAATCATGATTTAAGAATTGAATCATGATTCATGAATCATGAATCATGAATCAAATCATGATTCATGAATCATGAATCATGAATTTATTCATAAATCATGAATTGAATCATAAATCATGAATCAATAAATGAATCATGAATTAAATCATGAATCATGAATTGAATCATGAATCATGAATTGAATCATGAATCATGAATTGAATCATGAATCATGAATCAAATCATGAATCATGAATCATGAATTGAATCATGAATTGAATCATAAATCATGAATCATGAAATGAATCATGAATTGAATCATGAGTCATGAATTAAATCATGAATCATGAATTGAATCATGATTCATGAATTGAATCATGATTCATGAATCATGAATTGAATCATAAATCATGAATTGAATCACGAATTGATTCATGAATTGAATCAGGAATCATGAATTAAATCATGAATCATGAATCATGAATAGAATAATGAATCATGAATCATGAATTGAATCATGAATTGAATCATGAATCATGAATCAGGAATCAGGAATCATGAATTGAATCATGAATCATGAATCATGAATCCAATAATGAATCATGAATCATGAATTGAATCATGAATCATGAATTGAATCATGAATTGAATCATGAATTTTATCATGAATCATGAATAGAATCATTAATCAAATCTTGATTCATGAATTGAATCATGAATTGAATCATGATTCATGAATCGAATCATGATTCGTGAATCATGAATCAAACCATGATTTATGAATCATGAATCATGAATCGAATCATGAATCAGAAATCATGAATTAAATCATGATTCATGAATCATTAATCATAAATCGAATCTTGATTCATGAATCATGAATCATGAATCGAATCATGATTCATGAATCATGAATCGAATCGTAAATCATGAATTGAATCATAAATCATGAATCATGAAATGAATCATGAATTGAATCATGAATCATGAATTAAATCATGAATCATGAATTAAATCATGAATCATGAATCATGAATCATGAGTCATGAATTGAATCATAAATCATGAATCATGTATTGAATCATGAATCATGAATTGAATCATGAATCAAGAATCATGAATCATGAAACAGGCATGATGAATTGAATCATGAATCATGAATCGAATAATAAATCATGAATCATGAATTGAATCATGAATCATGAATCATGAATTGAATCATGAATCATGAATTGAATCATAATTCATGAATTGAATCATGAATCATGATTTCAATCATGAATCATGAATTGAATCATATATTGAATCATGAATCATGAATTGAATCAAGAATCAAGATTTGAATCATAAATTGAATCATGAATCACGAATCATGAATTGAATCATGAATCATGAATTGAATAATGAATAAAGAATTGAATCATGAATTGAATCATGAATCATGAATCATTAATCGAATCATGAATCATGAATCATGAATTGAATCATGATTAATGAATCATGATTTAAGAATTGAATCATGATTCATGAATCATGAATCATGAATCGAATCATGATTCATGAATCATGAATCATGAATTTATTCATAAATCATGAATTGAATCATAAATCATGAATCATTAAATGAATCATGAATTAAATCATGAATCATGAATTGAATCATGAATCATGAATTGAATCATGAATCATGAATTGAATCATGAATCATGAATCAAATCATGAATCATGAATTGAATCATGAATTGAATCATAAATCATGAATCATGAAATGAATCATGAATTGAATCATGAGTCATGAATTAAATCATGAATCATGAATCATGAATTGAATCATGATTCATGAATCATGAATTGAATCATGAATCATGAATTGAATCATGAATTGATTCATGAATTGAATCAGGAATCATGAATTAAATCATGAATCATGAATCATGAATAGAATAATGAATCATGAATCATGAATTGAATCATGAATTGAATCATGAATTGAATCATGAATCATGAATCAGGAATCATGAATTGAATCATGAATCATGAATCATGAATCCAATAATGAATCATGAATCATGAATTGAATCATGAATCATGAATTGAATCATGAATTGAATGATGAATTTTATCATGAATCATGAATTGAATCATTAATCAAATCTTGATTCATGAATTGAATCATAAATCGAATCATGAATCATGAATCGAATCATGATTTATGAATCATGAATCATGAATTTAATCATGATTCATGAATCGAATCATGATTCGTGAATCATGAATCAAACCATGATTTATGAATCATGAATCATGAATCGAATCATGAATCAGAAATCATGAATTAAATCATGAATCATGAATCATGAATTGAATCATGAAATATGAATTATGAATCGAATCTAGATTCATGAATCATGAATCATAATCGCATCATGATTCATGAATTATGAATCATGAATCGAATCATGATTCATGAATCATGAATCAAATCATAAATCATGAATCATGAATCATGAATTGAATCATGAATCATGAATTGAATCATGAATCATGAAATGAATCATGCATTTAATTATGATTCATGAATTAAATCATGAATCATGAATCATGAATTGAATCATGAAATATGAATTATGAATCGAATCTAGATTCATGAATCATGAATCATAATCGCATCATGATTCATGAATCATGAATCATGAATCGAATCAAGATTCATGAATCATGAATCATAAATCGAATCATGATTCATGAATCATGACTTGAATCCTGAATTAAATCATGAATGATGAATCATGAGTCATGAATTGAATCATAAATCATGAATCATGAATGAATCATGAATCATGAATCATAAATTGAATCATGAATCATGAATTGAATCATGAATTGAACCATGAATCATGAATCATGAAATGAATCATGAATCATGAATTGAATTATATATTGAATCATGAATCATGAATTGAATAATGATTCATGAATTGAGTCATGAATCATGAATTAAATCGTGAATTATGAATCATGATTTGAATCATGAATCATGAATTGAATTATATATTGAATCATGAATCATGAATTGAATAATGATTCATGAATTGAATCATAAATTGAATCATGAATCATGAATCATGAATTGAATCATGAATCATGAATTGAATCATAAATTGAATCATGAATCATGAAATGAATCATGAATCATGAATTGAATCATGATTCATGAATTGAATCATGAATCATGAATCAGAAATCATGATTTAAATCATGAATCATGAATTGAATCATGAATCATGAATCATGAATCAAATCAAGATTCATGAATCATGAATCATAATCGCATCATGATTCATGAATTATGAATCATGAATTGAATCATGAGTCATGAATAAGATCATGAATCATGAATTGAATCATGATTCACGAATCATGAATTGAATCATGAATCATGAATTGAATCCTGAATTGAATCATGAATCATGAATTGAATCATGAATCATGAATTGAATCATGAATCATGAATCAGGAATCATGAATTGAATCATGAATCATGAATCATGAATTGAATTATGAATCATGAATCATGAATCGAATAATGAATCATGAATCAAGAATTGAATCATGAATCATGAATTTAATCATGAATTGTATCATGAATTGAATCATGAATCATGAATTGAATGATGAATCATGATTCTTGAATCGAATAATGAATCATGAATCATGAATTGAATCATGAATCATGAATTGAATCATGATTGAATCATGAATTAAATCATGAATCATGAATTGAATCATGAATCATGAATCATGAATCATGAATCAGGAATCATGAATTGAATCATGAATCATGAATCATGAATTGAATAATGAATCATGAATCAAGAATTGAATCATGAATCATGAATTGAATCATGAATCATGAATCATGAATTCACTCATGAACCAAGAATTCAATCATGAATCATGAATTATGATTTAAAATATTAATCATGAATTGAATCATATATTGAATCATGAATCATGAAATGAATCATGATCGTGAATCAAATCTTGATTCATGAATTGAATCATGAATGGAATCATGAATCAAATTATGAATCATGAATCGAATCATGATTATGAATCATGAATCATTAATTGAATCATGAATCGAATCATGATTCGAATCATAAATCATGAATTGAATCATAAATCATGAATTATTAAATGAATCATGAATTAAATTATGAGACATGAATTGAATCATGAATCAACAATTGAATCATGAGTCATGATTGAATCATAAATCATGAATCATGAATTGAATCATGAAACATGAATCATAAATTGAATCATGAATCATGAATTGAATCATGAATTGAACCATGAATCATGAATCATGAATGAATCATGAATTGAATCATGAATCATGAATTGAATCATGAATCATGAATCAGGAATCAGGAATCATGAATTGAATCATGAATCATGAATCATTAATTGAATAATGAATCATGAATCATAAATTGAATCATGAATCATGAATTGAATCATATATTGAATCATGATTCATGAATTGAATCATGAATTGAATCATGAATCATGAATTGAATCATGAATCATGAATTGAATCATGAATTTAATCATTAATCATGAATCATGAATTGAGTCATGAATCATGAATTAAATCGTGAATCATGAATCATGATTTGAATCATGAATCATGAATTGAATCATGAATCATGAATTGAATCATATATTGAATCATGAATCATGAATTGAATAATGAATCATGAATTGAATCATAAATTGAATCATGAATCATGAATTGAATCATGAATCATGAATTGAATCATAAATTGAATCATGAATCATGAAATTAATCATGAATCATGATTTAATCATGATTCAAGAATTGAATCATGAATCATGAATCAGAAATCATGAATCAAATCATGAATCATGAATTGAATCATGAATCATGAATCATGAATCGAATCAAGATTCATGAATCATGAATCATAATCGCATCATGATTCATGAATTATGAATCATGAATCGAATCATGATTCATGAATCATGAATCAAATCATAAATCATGAATCATGAATCATGAATTGAATCATAAATCATGAATTGAATCATGAAGCATGAATCATGAATCATGAATTGAATCATAAATCATGAATTGAATCATGAATCATGAATTGAATCATGAATTGAATCATGAATCATGAAATGAATCATGAATCATGAATTGAATCATGATTCATGAATAATGAATCATGAATCATGAATCAAATCATGAATCATGAATCATGAATTGAATCATGAATCATGAATCATGATTGAATCATGATTCATGAATAATGAATCATGAATCATGAATCAAATCATGAATCATGAATCATGAATTGAATCATGAATCATGAATCATGAATCGAATCATGATTCATGAATCATTAATCATAAATCGAATCTTGATTCATGAATCATGAATCATGAATCGAATCATGATTCATGAATCATGAATCGAATCGTAAATCATGAATTGAATCATAAATCATGAATCATGAAATGAATCATGAATTGAATCATGAATCATGAATTAAATCATGAATCATGAATCATGAATCATGAGTCATGAATCGAATCGTAAATCATGAATTGAATCATAAATCATGAATCATGAAATGAATCATGAATTGAATCATGAATCATGAATTAAATCATGAATCATGAATCATGAATCATGAGTCATGAATTGAATCATAAATCATGAATCATGAATTGAATCATGAATCATGAATTGAATCATGAATCATGAATTGAATCATGAATTGAATCATGATTAATGACACATGAATTGAATCATGAATTGAATCATGAATCATGAAACAGGCATGATGAATTGAATCATGAATCATGAATCGAATAATAAATCATGAATCATGAATTGAATCATGAATCATGAATTGAATCATGAATCATGAATTGAATCATAATTCATGAATTGAATCATGAATCATGATTTGAATCATGAATCATGAATTGAATCATATATTGAATCATGAATCATGAATTGAATCATGAATCAAGAATTGAATCATAAATTGAATCATGAATCACGAATCATGAATTGAATCATGAATCATGAATTGAATCATGAATCATGAATTGAATAATGAATAAAGAATTGAATCATGAATTGAATCATGAATCATGAATCATTAATCGAATCATGAATCATGAATCATGAATTGAATCATGATTAATGAATCATGATTTAAGAATTGAATCATGATTCATGAATCATGAATCATGAATCGAATCATGATTCATGAATCATGAATCATGAATTTATTCATAAATCATGAATTGAATCATAAATCATGAATCATTAAATGAATCATGAATTAAATCATGAATCATGAATTGAATCATGAATCATGAATTGAATCATGAATCATGAATTAAATCATGAATCATGAATTGAATCATGAATCATGAATTGAATCATGAATCATGAATTGAATCATGAATTATGAATCAAATCATGAATCATGAATCATGAATTGAATCATGAATTGAATCATAAATCATGAATCATGAAATGAATCATGAATTGATTCATGAGTCATGAATTAAATCATGAATCATGAATCATGAATTGAATCATGATTCATGAATTGAATCATGATTCATGAATTGAATCATGATTCATGAATCATGAATTGAATCATGAATCATGAATTGAATCATGAATTGATTCATGAATTGAATCAGGAATCATGAATTAAATCATGAATCATGAATCATGAATAGAATAATGAATCATGAATCATGAATTGAATCATGAATTGAATCATGAATTGAATCATGAATCATGAATCATGAATCAGGAATCATGAATTGAATCATGAATCATGAATCATGAATCCAATAATGAATCATGAATCATGAATTGAATCATGAATCATGAATTGAATCATGAATTGAATCATGAATTTTATCATGAATCATGAATTGAATCATTAATCAAATCTTGATTCATGAATTGAATCATGAATCGAATCATGAATCATGAATCGAATCATGATTTATGAATCATGAATCATGAATTGAATCATGATTCATGAATCGAATTATGATTCGTGAATCATGAATCAAACCATGATTTATGAATCATGAATCATGAATCGAATGATGATTCATGAATCATGAATCATGATTGGAATCATGATTCATGAATCATGAATCATGAATCGAATCATAAATCATGAATTGAATCATAAATCATGAATTATTAAATTAATCATGAATTAAATCATGAGACATGAATTGAATCATGAATCATGAATTGAATCATGAGTCATGAATTGAATCATGAATCATGAATCATGAAACAGGCATGATGAATTGAATCATGAATCATGAATCGAATAATGAATCATGAATCATGAATTGAATCATGAATCATGAATCATGAATTGAATCATGAATCATGAATTGAATCATAATTCATGAATTGAATCATGAATCATGATTTGAATCATGAATCATGAATTGAATCATATATTGAATCATGAATCATGAATTGAATCATGAATCAAGAATTGAATCATAAATTGAATCATGAATCACGAATCATGAATTGAATCATGAATCATGAATTGAATCATGAATCATGAATTGAATAATGAATAAAGAATTGAATCATGAATTGAATCATGAATCATGAATCATTAATCGAATCATGAATCATGAATCATGAATTGAATCATGATTAATGAATCATGATTTAAGAATTGAATCATGATTCATGAATCATGAATCATGAATCGAATCATGATTCATGAATCATGAATCATGAATTTATTCATAAATCATGAATTGAATCATAAATCATGAATCATTAAATGAATCATGAATTAAATCATGAATCATGAATTGAATCATGAATCATGAATTGAATCATGAATCATGTATCAAATCATGAATCATGAATCATGAATTGAATCATGAATTGAATCATAAATCATGAATCATGAAATGAATCATGAATTGAATCATGAGTCATGAATTAAATCATGAATCATGAATCATGAATTGAATCATGATTCATGAATTGAATCATGATTCATGAATCATGAATTGAATCATGAATCATGAAATTAATCATGAATTGATTCATGAATTGAATCAGGAATCATGAATTAAATCATGAATCATGAATCATGAATAGAATAATGAATCATGAATCATGAATTGAATCATGAATTGAATCATGAATATGAATCATGAATCATGAATCAGGAATCATGAATTGAATCATGAATCATGAATCATGAATCATGAATTGAATCATGAATCATTAATTGAATCATGAATTGAATCATGAATTTAATCATGAATCATGAATTGAATCATTAATCAAATCTTGATTCATGAATTGAATCATGAATCGAATCATGAATCATGAATCGAATCATGATTTATGAATCATGAATCATGAATTGAATCATGATTCATGAATCAAATCATGATTCGTGAATCATGAATCAAACCATGATTTATGAATCATGAATCATGAATCGAATCATGATTCGTGAATCATGAATCAAACCATGATTTATGAATCATGAATCATGAATCGAATCATGATTCATGAATCATGAATCATGATTGGAATCATGATTCATGAATCATGAATCATGAATCGAATCATAAATCATGAATTGAATCATAAATCATGAATTATTAAATGAATCATGAATTAAATCATGAGACATGAATTGAATCATGAATCATGAATTGAATCATGAGTCATGAATTGAATCATGAATCATGAGTCATGAATTGAATCATGAATCATGAGTCATGAATTGAATCATGAATAATGAATCATGAATCAAATCATGAATCATGAATCATGAATCATAAATCGAATCATGATTCATGAATCATGACTTGGATCATGAATTAAATCATGAATCATGAATTGAATCATGAATTAAATCATGAATCATGAATCATGAGTCTTGAATTGAATCATGAATCATGAAACAGGCATGATGAATTGAATCATGAATCATGAATCGAATAATAAATCATGAATCATGAATTGAATCATGAATCATGAATCATGAATTGAATCATGAATCATGAATTGAATCATAATTCATGAATTGAATCATGAATCATGATTTGAATCATGAATCATGAATTGAATCATATATTGAATCATGAATCATGAATTGAATCATGAATCAAGAATTGAATCATAAATTGAATCATGAATCACGAATCATGAATTGAATCATGAATCATGAATTGAATCATGAATCATGAATTGAATAATGAATAAAGAATTGAATCATGAATTGAATCATGAATCATGAATCATTAATCGAATCATGAATCATGAATCATGAATTGAATCATGATTAATGAATCATGATTTAAGAATTGAATCATGATTCATGAATCATGAATCATGAATCGAATCATGATTCATGAATCATGAATCATGAATTTATTCATAAATCATGAATTGAATCATAAATCATGAATCATTAAATGAATCATGAATTAAATCATGAATCATGAATTGAATCATGAATCATGAATTGAATCATGAATCATGAATTGAATCATGAATTATGAATCAAATCATGAATCATGAATCATGAATTGAATCATGAATTGAATCATAAATCATGAATCATGAAATGAATCATGAATTGATTCATGAGTCATGAATTAAATCATGAATCATGAATCATGAATTGAATCATGATTCATGAATTGAATCATGATTCATGAATTGAATCATGATTCATGAATCATGAATTGAATCATGAATCATGAATTGAATCATGAATTGATTCATGAATTGAATCAGGAATCATGAATTAAATCATGAATCATGAATCATGAATAGAATAATGAATCATGAATCATGAATTGAATCATGAATTGAATCATGAATTGAATCATGAATCATGAATCATGAATCAGGAATCATGAATTGAATCATGAATCATGAATCATGAATCCAATAATGAATCATGAATCATGAATTGAATCATGAATCATGAATTGAATCATGAATTGAATCATGAATTTTATCATGAATCATGAATTGAATCATTAATCAAATCTTGATTCATGAATTGAATCATGAATCGAATCATGAATCATGAATCGAATCATGATTTATGAATCATGAATCATGAATTGAATCATGATTCATGAATCGAATTATGATTCGTGAATCATGAATCAAACCATGATTTATGAATCATGAATCATGAATCGAATGATGATTCATGAATCATGAATCATGATTGGAATCATGATTCATGAATCATGAATCATGAATCGAATCATAAATCATGAATTGAATCATAAATCATGAATTATTAAATTAATCATGAATTAAATCATGAGACATGAATTGAATCATGAATCATGAATTGAATCATGAGTCATGAATTGAATCATGAATCATGAATCATGAATCATGAAACAGGCATGATGAATTGAATCATGAATCATGAATCGAATAATGAATCATGAATCATGAATTGAATCATGAATCATGAATCATGAATTGAATCATGAATCATGAATTGAATCATAATTCATGAATTGAATCATGAATCATGATTTGAATCATGAATCATGAATTGAATCATATATTGAATCATGAATCATGAATTGAATCATGAATCAAGAATTGAATCATAAATTGAATCATGAATCACGAATCATGAATTGAATCATGAATCATGAATTGAATCATGAATCATGAATTGAATAATGAATAAAGAATTGAATCATGAATTGAATCATGAATCATGAATCATTAATCGAATCATGAATCATGAATCATGAATTGAATCATGATTAATGAATCATGATTTAAGAATTGAATCATGATTCATGAATCATGAATCATGAATCGAATCATGATTCATGAATCATGAATCATGAATTTATTCATAAATCATGAATTGAATCATAAATCATGAATCATTAAATGAATCATGAATTAAATCATGAATCATGAATTGAATCATGAATCATGAATTGAATCATGAATCATGTATCAAATCATGAATCATGAATCATGAATTGAATCATGAATTGAATCATAAATCATGAATCATGAAATGAATCATGAATTGAATCATGAGTCATGAATTAAATCATGAATCATGAATCATGAATTGAATCATGATTCATGAATTGAATCATGATTCATGAATCATGAATTGAATCATGAATCATGAAATTAATCATGAATTGATTCATGAATTGAATCAGGAATCATGAATTAAATCATGAATCATGAATCATGAATAGAATAATGAATCATGAATCATGAATTGAATCATGAATTGAATCATGAATCATGAATCATGAATCAGGAATCATGAATTGAATCATGAATCATGAATCATGAATCATGAATTGAATCATGAATCATTAATTGAATCATGAATTGAATCATGAATTTAATCATGAATCATGAATTGAATCATTAATCAAATCTTGATTCATGAATTGAATCATGAATCGAATCATGAATCATGAATCGAATCATGATTTATGAATCATGAATCATGAATTGAATCATGATTCATGAATCAAATCATGATTCGTGAATCATGAATCAAACCATGATTTATGAATCATGAATCATGAATCGAATCATGATTCGTGAATCATGAATCAAACCATGATTTATGAATCATGAATCATGAATCGAATCATGATTCATGAATCATGAATCATGATTGGAATCATGATTCATGAATCATGAATCATGAATCGAATCATAAATCATGAATTGAATCATAAATCATGAATTATTAAATGAATCATGAATTAAATCATGAGACATGAATTGAATCATGAATCATGAATTGAATCATGAGTCATGAATTGAATCATGAATCATGAGTCATGAATTGAATCATGAATCATGAGTCATGAATTGAATCATGAATAATGAATCATGAATCAAATCATGAATCATGAATCATGAATCATAAATCGAATCATGATTCATGAATCATGACTTGGATCATGAATTAAATCATGAATCATGAATCATGAATTGAATCATGAATTAAATCATGAATCATGAATCATGAGTCTTGAATTGAATCATGAATCAAATCATGATTCATGAATCATGAATCATAAATCGAATCATGATTCATGAATCATGAATCATAAATCGAATCATGATTCATGAATCATGACTTGGATCATGAATTAAACCATGAATGATGAATCATGAATTGAATCATGAATTAAATCATGAATCAGGAATCAGGAATCATGAATTGAATCATGAATCATGAATCATGAATTGAATAATAAATAATGAATAATGAATTGAATTATGAATCATGAATCATGAATTGAATCATGAATCATGATTTGAATCATAAATCATGAATTGAATCATATATTGAATCATGAATCATGAATTGAATCATGAATCATGATTCATGAATTGAATCATGAATTGAATCATGAATCATGAATTGAATCATGAATTGAATCATGAATCATGAATTGAATCATGAATTGAATCACGAATCATGAATTGAGTCATGAATCATGAATTTAATCATGAATCATGAATCATGATTTGAATCATGAATCATGAATTGAATCATATATTGAATCATGAATCATGAATTGAATCATAAATTGAATCATGAATCATGAATCATGAATTGAATCATGAATCATGAATTGAATCATGAATTGAATCATGAATCATGAAATGAATCATGAATTTAATCATGATTCACGAATTGAATCATGAATCAGAAATCATGAATTAAATCATGAATCATGAATCATGAATTGAATCATGAATCATGAATTATGAATCGAATCTAGATTTATGAATCATGAATCATAATCGCATCATGATTCATGAATTATGAATCATGAATTGAATCATGATTCATGAATCATGAATCAAATCATAAATCATGAATCATGAATCATGAATTGAATCATGAATCATGAATTGAATCATGAATCATGAAATGAATCATGAATTTAATTATGATTCATGAATTGAATCATGAATCATGAATCATGAATCAGAAATCATGAATCAAATCATGAATCATGAATTGAATCATGAATCAAGAATCATGAATCGAATCAAGATTCATGAATCATGAATCATAATCGCATCATGATTCATGAATTATGAATCATGAATCGAATCATGATTCACGAATTGAATCATGAATCATGAATTGAATCATGAATCATGAATTGAATCATGAATTGAATCATGAATCATGAAATAAATCATGAATCATGAATTGAATCATGATTCATGAATTGAATCATGATCCATGAATCATGAATCAAATCATGAATCATGAATTGAATCATGAATCATGAATAATAAATCGAATCATGAATCATGAATCATGAATTGAATCATGATTAATGATCATGAATCAAGAATTGAATAATGATTCATGAGGCATGAATCATGAATAGAATCATGATTCATGAATAGAATCATGAGTCATGAATGGAATCATGAATCATGAATTGAATCATGAATCATAAAAATGAATCATGAATCATGAATTGAATCATGAATCATGAATTGAATCATGAATCGAATCATAAATCATGAATTGAATCATAAATCATGAATTATTAAATGAATCATGAATTAAATCATGAGACATGAATTGAATCATGAATCATGAATTGAATCATGAGTCATGAATTGAATCATGAATCATGAGTCATGAATTGAATCATGAATCATGAGTCATGAATTGAATCATGAATAATGAATCATGAATCAAATCATGAATCATGAATCATGAATCATGAATCATAAATCGAATCATGATTCATGAATCATGACTTGGATCATGAATTAAATCATGAATCATGAATCATGAATTGAATCATGAATTAAATCATGAATCATGAATCATGAGTCTTGAATTGAATCATGAATCAAATCATGATTCATGAATCATGAATCATAAATCGAATCATGATTCATGAATCATGACTTGGATCATGAATTAAACCATGAATGATGAATCATGAATTGAATCATGAATTAAATCATGAATCAGGAATCAGGAATCATGAATTGAATCATGAATCATGAATCATGAATTGAATAATAAATAATGAATAATGAATTGAATTATGAATCATGAATCATGAATTGAATCATGAATCATGATTTGAATCATAAATCATGAATTGAATCATATATTGAATCATGAATCATGAATTGAATCATGAATCATGATTCATGAATTGAATCATGAATTGAATCATGAATCATGAATTGAATCATGAATTGAATCATGAATCATGAATTGAGTCATGAATCATGAATTTAATCATGAATCATGAATCATGATTTGAATCATGAATCATGAATTGAATCATATATTGAATCATGAATCATGAATTGAATCATAAATTGAATCATGAATCATGAATCATGAATTGAATCATGAATCATGAATGAATCATGAATTTAATCATGATTCACGAATTGAATCATGAATCAGAAATCATGAATTAAATCATGAATCATGAATCATGAATTGAATCATGAATCATGAATTATGAATCGAATCTAGATTTATGAATCATGAATCATAATCGCATTATGATTCATGAATTATGAATCATGAATCGAATCATGATTCATGAATCATGAATCAAATCATAAATCATGAATCATGAATCATGAATTGAATCATGAATCATGAATTGAATCATGAATCATGAAATGAATCATGAATTTAATTATGATTCATGAATTGAATCATGAATCATGAATCATGAATCAGAAATCATGAATCAAATCATGAATCATGAATTGAATCATGAATCATGAATCATGAATCGAATCAAGATTCATGAATCATGAATCATAATCGCATCATGATTCATGAATTATGAATCATGAATCGAATCATGATTCATGAATTGAATCATGAATCATGAATTGAATCATGAATCATGAATTGAATCATGAATTGAATCATGAATCATGAAATAAATCATGAATCATGAATTGAATCATGATTCATGAATTGAATCATGATCCATGAATCATGAATCATGAATCATGAATCAAATCATGAATCATGAATTGAATCATGAATCATGAATAATAAATCGAATCATGAATCATGAATCATGAATTGAATCATGATTAATGAATCATGAATCAAGAATTGAATAATGAATCATGAATCAGGAATCAGGAATCATGAATTGAATCATGAATCATGAATCATTAATTGAATAATGAATCATGAATCATAAATTGAATCATGAATCATGAATTGAATCATATATTGAATCATGATTCATGAATTGAATCATGAATTGAATCATGAATCATGAATTGAATCATGAATCATGAATTGAATCATGAATTTAATCATTAATCATGAATCATGAATTGAGTCATGAATCATGAATTAAATCGTGAATCATGAATCATGATTTGAATCATGAATCATGAATTGAATCATGAATCATGAATTGAATCATATATTGAATCATGAATCATGAATTGAATAATGAATCATGAATTGAATCATAAATTGAATCATGAATCATGAATTGAATCATGAATCATGAATTGAATCATAAATTGAATCATGAATCATGAAATTAATCATGAATCATGAATTTAATCATGATTCAAGAATTGAATCATGAATCATGAATCAGAAATCATGAATCAAATCATGAATCATGAATTGAATCATGAATCATGAATCATGAATCGAATCAAGATTCATGAATCATGAATCATAATCGCATCATGATTCATGAATTATGAATCATGAATCGAATCATGATTCATGAATCATGAATCAAATCATAAATCATGAATCATGAATCATGAATTGAATCATAAATCATGAATTGAATCATGAAGCATGAATCATGAATCATGAATTGAATCATAAATCATGAATTGAATCATGAATCATGAATTGAATCATGAATTGAATCATGATTTATGAAATGAATCATGAATCATGAATTGAATCATGATTCATGAATAATGAATCATGAATCATGAATCAAATCATGAATCATGAATCATGAATTGAATCATGAATCATGAATCATGAATTGAATCATGATTCATGAATAATGAATCATGAATCATGAATCAAATCATGAATCATGAATCATGAATTGAATCATGAATCATGAATCATGAATCGAATCATGATTCATGAATCATTAATCATAAATCGAATCTTGATTCATGAATCATGAATCATGAATCGAATCATGATTCATGAATCATGAATCGAATCGTAAATCATGAATTGAATCATAAATCATGAATCATGAAATGAATCATGAATTGAATCATGAATCATGAATTAAATCATGAATCATGAATCATGAATCATGAGTCATGAATTGAATCATAAATCATGAATCATGAATTGAATCATGAATCATGAATTGAATCATGAATCATGAATTGAATCATGAATTGAATCATGATTAATGACACATGAATTGAATCATGAATTGAATCATGAATCATGAAACAGGCATGATGAATTGAATCATGAATCATGAATCGAATAATAAATCATGAATCATGAATTGAATCATGAATCATGAATCATGAATTGAATCATGAATCATGAATTGAATCATAATTCATGAATTGAATCATGAATCATGATTTGAATCATGAATCATGAATTGAATCATATATTGAATCATGAATCATGAATTGAATCATGAATCAAGAATTGAATCATAAATTGAATCATGAATCACGAATCATGAATTGAATCATGAATCATGAATTGAATCATGAATCATGAATTGAATAATGAATAAAGAATTGAATCATGAATTGAATCATGAATCATGAATCATTAATCGAATCATGAATCATGAATCATGAATTGAATCATGATTAATGAATCATGATTTAAGAATTGAATCATGATTCATGAATCATGAATCATGAATCGAATCATGATTCATGAATCATGAATCATGAATTTATTCATAAATCATGAATTGAATCATAAATCATGAATCATTAAATGAATCATGAATTAAATCATGAATCATGAATTGAATCATGAATCATGAATTGAATCATAAATCATGAATCATGAAATGAATCATGAATTGATTCATGAGTCATGAATTAAATCATGAATCATGAATCATGAATTGAATCATGATTCATGAATTGAATCATGATTCATGAATCATGAATTGAATCATGAATCATGAATTGAATCATGAATTGATTCATGAATTGAATCAGGAATCATGAATTAAATCATGAATCATGAATCATGAATAAAATAATAAATCATGAATCATGAATTGAATCATGAATTGAATCATGAATTGAATCATGAATCATGAATCATGAATCAGGAATCATGAATTGAATCATGAATCATGAATCATGAATCCAATAATGAATCATGAATCATGAATTGAATCATGAATCATGAATTGAATCATGAATTGAATCATGAATTTTATCATGAATCATGAATTGAATCATTAATCAAATCTTGATTCATGAATTGAATCATGAATCGAATCATGAATCATGAATCGAATCATGATTTATGAATCATGAATCATGAATTGAATCATGATTCATGAATCGAATTATGATTCGTGAATCATGAATCAAACCATGATTTATGAATCATGAATCATGAATCGAATGATGATTCATGAATCATGAATCATGATTGGAATCATGATTCATGAATCATGAATCATGAATCGAATCATAAATCATGAATTGAATCATAAATCATGAATTATTAAATTAATCATGAATTAAATCATGAGACATGAATTGAATCATGAATCATGAATTGAATCATGAGTCATGAATTGAATCATGAATCATGAATCATGAATCATGAAACAGGCATGATGAATTGAATCATGAATCATGAATCGAATAATGAATCATGAATCATGAATTGAATCATGAATCATGAATTGAATCATAATTCATGAATTGAATCATGAATCATGATTTGAATCATGAATCATGAATTGAATCATATATTGAATCATGAATCATGAATTGAATCATGAATCAAGAATTGAATCATAAATTGAATCATGAATCACGAATCATGAATTGAATCATGAATCATGAATTGAATCATGAATCATGAATTGAATAATGAATAAAGAATTGAATCATGAATTGAATCATGAATCATGAATCATTAATCGAATCATGAATCATGAATCATGAATTGAATCATGATTAATGAATCATGATTTAAGAATTGAATCATGATTCATGAATCATGAATCATGAATCGAATCATGATTCATGAATCATGAATCATGAATTTATTCATAAATCATGAATTGAATCATAAATCATGAATCATTAAATGAATCATGAATTAAATCATGAATCATGAATTGAATCATGAATCATGAATTGAATCATGAATCATGTATCAAATCATGAATCATGAATCATGAATTGAATCATGAATTGAATCATAAATCATGAATCATGAAATGAATCATGAATTGAATCATGAGTCATGAATTAAATCATGAATCATGAATCATGAATTGAATCATGATTCATGAATTGAATCATGATTCATGAATCATGGATTGAATCATGAATCATGAAATTAATCATGAATTGATTCATGAATTGAATCAGGAATCATGAATTAAATCATGAATCATGAATCATGAATAGAATAATGAATCATGAATCATGAATTGAATCATGAATTGAATCATGAATCATGAATCATGAATCAGGAATCATGAATTGAATCATGAATCATGAATCATGAATCATGAATTGAATCATGAATCATTAATTGAATCATGAATTGAATCATGAATTTAATCATGAATCATGAATTGAATCATTAATCAAATCTTGATTCATGAATTGAATCATGAATCGAATCATGAATCATGAATCGAATCATGATTTATGAATCATGAATCATGAATTGAATCATGATTCATGAATCAAATCATGATTCGTGAATCATGAATCAAACCATGATTTATGAATCATGAATCATGAATCGAATCATGATTCGTGAATCATGAATCAAACCATGATTTATGAATCATGAATCATGAATCGAATCATGATTCATGAATCATGAATCATGATTGGAATCATGATTCATGAATCATGAATCATGAATCGAATCATAAATCATGAATTGAATCATAAATCATGAATTATTAAATGAATCATGAATTAAATCATGAGACATGAATTGAATCATGAATCATGAATTGAATCATGAGTCATGAATTGAATCATGAATCATGAGTCATGAATTGAATCATGAATCATGAGTCATGAATTGAATCATGAATAATGAATCATGAATCAAATCATGAATCATGAATCATGAATCATAAATCGAATCATGATTCATGAATCATGACTTGGATCATGAATTAAATCATGAATCATGAATCATGAATTGAATCATGAATTAAATCATGAATCATGAATCATGAGTCTTGAATTGAATCATGAATCAAATCATGATTCATGAATCATGAATCATAAATCGAATCATGATTCATGAATCATGACTTGGATCATGAATTAAACCATGAATGATGAATCATGAATTGAATCATGAATTAAATCATGAATCAGGAATCAGGAATCATGAATTGAATCATGAATCATGAATCATGAATTGAATAATAAATAATGAATAATGAATTGAATTATGAAAAATGAATCATGAATTGAATCATGAATCATGATTTGAATCATAAATCATGAATTGAATCATATATTGAATCATGAATCATGAATTGAATCATGAATCATGATTCATGAATTGAATCATGAATTGAATCATGAATCATGAATTGAATCATGAATTGAATCATGAATCATGAATTGAATCATGAATTGAATCATGAATCATGAATTGAGTCATGAATCATGAATTTAATCATGAATCATGATTTGAATCATGAATCATGAATTGAATCATATATTGAATCATGAATCATGAATTGAATCATAAATTGAATCATGAATCATGAATCATGAATTGAATCATGAATCATGAATTGAATCATGAATTGAATCATGAATCATGAAATGAATCATGAATTTAATCATGATTCACGAATTGAATCATGAATCAGAAATCATGAATTAAATCATGAATCATGAATCATGAATTGAATCATGAATCATGAATTATGAATCGAATCTAGATTTATGAATCATGAATCATAATCGCATCATGATTCATGAATTATGAATCATGAATCGAATCATGATTCATGAATCATGAATCAAATCATAAATCATGAATCATGAATCATGAATTGAATCATGAATCATGAATTGAATCATGAATCATGAAATGAATCATGAATTTAATTATGATTCATGAATTGAATCATGAATCATGAATCATGAATCAGAAATCATGAATCAAATCATGAATCATGAATTGAATCATGAATCAAGAATCATGAATCGAATCAAGATTCATGAATCATGAATCATAATCGCATCATGATTCATGAATTATGAATCATGAATCGAATCATGATTCACGAATTGAATCATGAATCATGAATTGAATCATGAATCATGAATTGAATCATGAATTGAATCATGAATCATGAAATAAATCATGAATCATGAATTGAATCATGATTCATGAATTGAATCATGATCCATGAATCATGAATCAAATCATGAATCATGAATTGAATCATGAATCATGAATAATAAATCGAATCATGAATCATGAATCATGAATTGAATCATGATTAATGAATCATGAATCAAGAATTGAATAATGATTCATGAGGCATGAATCATGAATAGAATCATGATTCATGAATTGAATCATGAGTCATGAATGGAATCATGAATCATGAATTGAATCATGAATCATAAAAATGAATCATGAATCATGAATTGAATCATGAATCATGAATTGAATCATGAATCGAATCATAAATCATGAATTGAATCATAAATCATGAATTATTAAATGAATCATGAATTAAATCATGAGACATGAATTGAATCATGAATCATGAATTGAATCATGAGTCATGAATTGAATCATGAATCATGAGTCATGAATTGAATCATGAATCATGAGTCATGAATTGAATCATGAATAATGAATCATGAATCAAATCATGAATCATGAATCATGAATCATAAATCGAATCATGATTCATGAATCATGACTTGGATCATGAATTAAATCATGAATCATGAATTGAATCATGAATTAAATCATGAATCATGAATCATGAGTCTTGAATTGAATCATGAATCAAATCATGATTCATGAATCATGAATCATAAATCGAATCATGATTCATGAATCATGACTTGGATCATGAATTAAACCATGAATGATGAATCATGAATTGAATCATGAATTAAATCATGAATCAGGAATCAGGAATCATGAATTGAATCATGAATCATGAATCATGAATTGAATAATAAATAATGAATAATGAATTGAATTATGAATCATGAATCATGAATTGAATCATGAATCATGATTTGAATCATAAATCATGAATTGAATCATATATTGAATCATGAATCATGAATTGAATCATGAATCATGATTCATGAATTGAATCATGAATTGAATCATGAATCATGAATTGAATCATGAATTGAATCATGAATCATGAATTGAGTCATGAATCATGAATTTAATCATGAATCATGAATCATGATTTGAATCATGAATCATGAATTGAATCATATATTGAATCATGAATCATGAATTGAATCATAAATTGAATCATGAATCATGAATCATGAATTGAATCATGAATCATGAATTGAATCATGAATTCAATCATGAATCATGAAATGAATCATGAATTTAATCATGATTCACGAATTGAATCATGAATCAGAAATCATGAATTAAATCATGAATCATGAATCATGAATTGAATCATGAATCATGAATTATGAATCGAATCTAGATTTATGAATCATGAATCATAATCGCATTATGATTCATGAATTATGAATCATGAATCGAATCATGATTCATGAATCATGAATCAAATCATAAATCATGAATCATGAATCATGAATTGAATCATGAATCATGAATTGAATCATGAATCATGAAATGAATCATGAATTTAATTATGATTCATGAATTGAATCATGAATCATGAATCATGAATCAGAAATCATGAATCAAATCATGAATCATGAATTGAATCATGAATCATGAATCATGAATCGAATCAAGATTCATGAATCATGAATCATAATCGCATCATGATTCATGAATTATGAATCATGAATCGAATCATGATTCATGAATTGAATCATGAATCATGAATTGAATCATGAATCATGAATTGAATCATGAATCATGAAATAAATCATGAATCATGAATTGAATCATGATTCATGAATTGAATCATGATCCATGAATCATGAATCATGAATCATGAATCAAATCATGAATCATGAATTGAATCATGAATCATGAATAATAAATCGAATCATGAATCATGAATCATGAATTGAATCATGATTAATGAATCATGAATCAAGAATTGAATAATGATTCATGAGGCATGAATCATGAATAGAATCATGATTCATGAATTGAATCATGAGTCATGAATGGAATCATGAATCATGAATTGAATCATGAATCATAAAAATGAATCATGAATCATGAATTGAATCATGAATCATGAATTGAATCATGAATTGAATCATGACTCATAAAAAAAATCATGAATCATGAATTGAATCATGAATCAAGAATCAAATCATGAATCATGAATTGAATCATGAATCATGAATCATGAATCGAATCATGATTCATGAATCATGAATCATAAATCGTATCTTGATTCATGAATCATGAATCATGCATCGAATCATGATTCATGAATCATGAATCGAATCGTAAATCATGAATTGAATCATAAATCAAGAATCATGAAATGAATCATGAATTGAATCATGAGTTAAATCATGATTCATGAATCATGAATTAAATCATGAATCATGAATTGTATCATGAATCATGAATCATGAATCATGAATCATGAAACAGGTATGATGAATTGAATCATGAATCATGAATCGAATAATGAATCATGAATCATGAATTGAATCATAAATCATGAATCATGAATTTAATCATGAATCATGAAATGAATCATAATTCATGAATTGAATCATGAATCATGATTTGAATCATGAATCATGAATTTAATCATATATTGAATCATGAATCAAGAATTGAATCATAAATTGAATCATGAATCACGAATCATGAATTGAATCATGAATCATGAATTGAATCATGAATAGTGAATTTAATCATGAATTGAATCATGAATTATGAATTATTACTTGAATCATGAATCATGAATCATAAAATGAATCATGAATCATGAATCAAACCATGATTCATGAATTGAATAATGAATTGAATCATGAATCATGAATCATGAATCGAATCAAGAATCATGAATCATGAATTGAATATTGATTAGTGAATCATGATTTAAGAATTGAATCATGATTCATGAATCATGAATCATGAATCGAATCATGATTCATGAATCATGAGAATCATGAATTGATTCATAAATCATGAATCATGAGTCATGAATTGAATCATGAATTGAATCATGAATCATGACACATGAATTGAATCATGAATCATAAATTGAATCATGAATTGAATCATGAATTATGAATTGAATCATGAATCATTAATTGAATCATGAATCATGAATCATAAATCAGGTATGATGAATTGAATCATGAATCATGAATTAAATCAAAAATCATGAATCATGAATCATGATTCGAATAATGAATCATGAATCATGAATTGAATCATGAATCATGAATTGAATCATGAATCATGAATTGAATCATAATTCATGAATTGAATCATGAATTGAATCATGAATCATGAATTAAATCATATATTGAATCATGAATCATGAATTGAACCATGAATCATGAATTGAATCATGAATTGAATCATGAATCACGAATCATGAATTGAATCATGAATCATGAATTAAATCATGAATCATGAATTGAATCATGAATCATGCATTATGAATTGAATCATGAATCATGAATTGAATCATGAATTGAATCATGAATCATGAATTGAATCATGAATTGAATCATGAATCATGAATCATGAATTGAATCATGAATCATAAAGTGAATCATGAATCATGAATCAAATCATGATTCATGAATTGAATCATGAATTGAATCATGAATTTAATCATTAATCATGAATCATGAATTGAGTCATGAATCATGAATTAAATCGTGAATCATGAATCATGATTTGAATCATGAATCATGAATTGAATTATATATTGAATCATGAATCATGAATTGAATAATGATTCATGAATTGAATCATAAATTGAATCATGAATTATGAATCATGAATTGAATCATGAATCATGAATTGAATCATAAATTGAATCATGAATCATGAAATGAATCATGAATCATGAATTGAATCATGATTCATGAATTGAATCATGAATCATGAATCAGAAATCATGATTTAAATCATGAATCATGAATTGAATCATGAATCATGAATCGAATCAAGATTCATGAATCATGAATCATAATCGCATCATGATTCATGAATTATGAATCATGAATTGAATCATGAGTCATGAATAAGATCATGAATCATGAATTGAATCATGATTCACGAATCATGAATTGAATCATGAATCATGAATTGAATCCTGAATTGAATCATGTATCATGAATTGAATCATGAATCATGAATCAGGAATCATGAATTGAATCATGAATCATGAATCATGAATTGAATTATGAATCATGAATCATGAATCGAATAATGAATCATGAATCAAGAATTGAATCATGAATCATGAATTTAATCATGAATTGTATCATGAATTGAATCATGAATCATGAATCATGAATTGAATGATGAATCATGATTCTTGAATTGAATGATGAATCATGATTCTTGAATCGAATAATGAATCATGAATCATGAATTGAATCATGAATCATGAATTGAATCATGAATTGAATCATGAATTAAATCATGAATCATGAATTGAATCATGAATCATGAATCATGAATCATGAATCAGGAATCATGAATTGAATCATGAATCATGAATCATGAATTGAATAATGAATCATGAATCAAGAATTGAATCATGAATCATGAATTGAATCATGAATCATGAATCATGAATTCAATCATGAACCAAGAATTCAATCATGAATCATGAATTATGATTTAAAATATTAATCATGAATTGAATCATATATTGAATCATGAATCATGAAATGAATCATGAATCGTGAATGAAATCTTGATTCATGAATTGAATCATGAATGGAATCATGAATCAAATTATGAATCATGAATCGAATCATGATTTATGAATCATGAATCATTAATTGAATCATGAATCGAATCATGATTCGAATCATAAATCATGAATTGAATCATAAATCATGAATTATTAAATGAATCATGAATTAAATTATGAGACATGAATTGAATCATGAATCAACAATTGAATCATGAGTCATGAATTGAATCATAAATCATGAATCATGAATTGAATCATGAATCATGAATCATAAATTGAATCATGAATCATGAATTGAATCATGAATTGAACCATGAATCATGAATCATGAAATGAATCATGAATTGAATCATGAATCATGAATTGAATCATGAATCATGAATCAGGAATCAGGAATCATGAATTGAATCATGAATCATGAATCATTAATTGAATAATGAATCATGAATCATAAATTGAATCATGAATCATGAATTGAATCATATATTGAATCATGATTCATGAATTGAATCATGAATTGAATCATGAATCATGAATTGAATCATGAATCATGAATTGAATCATGAATTTAATCATTAATCATGAATCATGAATTAAATCGTGAATCATGAATCATGATTTGAATCATGAATCATGAATTGAATCATATATTGAATCATGAATCATGAATTGAATAATGAATCATGAATTGAATCATAAATTGAATCATGAATCATGAATTGAATCATGAATCATGAATTGAATCATAAATTGAATCATGAATCATGAAATTAATCATGAATTGAATCATGATTCAAGAATTGAATCATGAATCATGAATCAAAAATCATGAATCAAATCATGAATCATGAATTAAATTATGAATCATGAATCGAATCAAGATTCATGAATCATGAATCATAATCGCATCATGATTCATGAATTATGATTCATGAATCGAATCATGATTCATGAATCATGAATCAAATCATAAATCATGAATCATGAATCATGAATTGAATCATGAATCATGAATTGAATCATGAAGCATGAATCATGAATCATGAATTGAATCATAAATCATGAATTGAATCATGAATCATGAATTGAATCATGAATTGAATCATGAATCATGAAATGAATCATGAATCATGAATTGAATCATGATTCATGAATAATGAATCATGAATCATGAATCAAATCATGAATCATGAATCATGAATTGAATCAAGAATCATGAATCATGAAATGAATCATGAATCATGAATTGAATCATGATTCATGAATAATGAATCATGAATCATGAATCAAATCATGAATCATGAATCATGAATTGAATCATGAATCATGAATCATGAATTGAATCATGATTCCTTAATAATGAATCATGAATCATGAATCAAATCATGAATCATGAATCATGAATCATGAATTGAATCATGAATCATGAATCATGAATCGAATCATGATTCATGAATCATTAATCATAAATCGAATCTTGATTCATGAATCATGAATCATGAATTGAATCATGATTCATGAATCATGAATCGAATCGTAAATCATGAATTGAATCATAAATCATGAATCATGAAATGAATCATGAATTGAATCATGAATCATGAATTAAATCATGAATCATGAATCATGAATCATGAGTCATGAATTGAATCATAAATCATGAATCATGAATTGAATCATGAATCATGAATTGAATCATGAATCATGAATTGAATCATGAATTGAATCATGATTAATGACACATGAATTGAATCATGAATCATGAAACAGGCATGATGAATTGAATCATGAATCATGAATCGAATAATAAATCATGAATCATGAATCATGAATTGAATCATGAATCATGAATTGAATCATAATTCATGAATTGAATCATGAATCATGATTTGAATCATGAATCATGAATTGAATCATATATTGAATCATGAATCATGAATTGAATCATGAATCAAGAATTGAATCATAAATTGAATCATGAATCACGAATCATGAATTGAATCATGAATCATGAATTGAATCATGAATCATGAATTGAATAATGAATAAAGAATTGAATCATGAATTGAATCATGAATCATGAATCATTAATCGAATCATGAATCATGAATCATGAATTGAATCATGATTAATGAATCATGATTTAAGAATTGAATCTTGATTCATGAATCATGAATCATGAATCGAATCATGATTCATGAATCATGAATCATGAATTTATTCATAAATCATGAATTGAATCATAAATCATGAATCATTAAATGAATCATGAATTAAATCATGAATCATGAATTGAATCATGAATCATGAATTGAATCATGAATCATGAATTGAATCATGAATTATGAATCAAATCATGAATCATGAATCATGAATTGAATCATGAATTGAATCATAAATCATGAATCATGAAATGAATCATGAATTGAATCATGAGTCATGAATTAAATCATGAATCATGAATCATGAATTGAATCATGATTCATGAATTGAATCATGATTCATGAATCATGAATTGAATCATGAATCATGAATTGAATCATGAATTGATTCATGAATTGAATCAGGAATCATGAATTAAATCATGAATCATGAATCATGAATAGAATAATGAATCATGAATCATGAATTGAATCATGAATTGAATCATGAATTGAATCATGAATCATGAATCATGAATCAGGAATCATAAATTGAATCATGAATCTTGAATCATGAATCCAATAATGAATCATGAATCATGAATTGAATCATGAATCATGAATTGAATCATGAATTGAATCATGAATTTTATCATGAATCATGAATTGAATCATTAATCAAATCTTTATTCATGAATTGAATCATGAATCGAATCATGAATCATGAATCGAATCATGATTTATGAATCATGAATCATGAATTGAATCATGATTCATGAATCGAATCATGATTCGTGAATCATGAATCAAACCATGAATTATGAATCATGAATCATGAATCGAATCATGATTCATGAATCATGAATCATGAATTGAATCATAAATCATGAATTGAATCATGAATCATGAATTGAATCATGAATTGTATCATGAATCATGAAATGAATCATGAATCATGAATTGAATCATGATTCATGAATAATGAATCATGAATCATGAATCAAATCATGAATCATGAATCATGAATTGAATCATGAATCATGAATCATGAATTGAATCATGATTCATGAATAATGAATCATGAATCATGAATCAAATCATGAATCATGAATCATGAATTGAATCATGAATCATGAATCATGAATCGAATCATGATTCATGAATCATTAATCATAAATCGAATCTTGATTCATGAATCATGAATCATGAATCGAATCATGATTCATGAATCATGAATCGAATCATAAATCATGAATTGAATCATAAATCATGAATCATGAAATGAATCATGAATTGAATCATGAATCATGAATTAAATCATGAATCATGAATCATGAGTCATCAATTGAATCATAAATCATGAATCATGAATTGAATCATGAATCATGAATTGAATCATGAACTGAATCATGATTAATGACACATGAATTGAATCATGAATTGAATCATGAATCATGAAACAGGCATGATGAATTGAATCATGAATCATGAATCGAATAATAAATCATGAATCATGAATTGAATCATGAATCATGAATCATGAATTGAATCATGAATCATGAATTGAATCATAATTCATGAATTGAATCATGAATCATGATTTGAATCATGAATCATGAATTGAATCATATATTGAATCATGAATCATGAATTGAATTATGAATCAAGAATTGAATCATAAATTGAATCATGAATCACGAATCATGAATTGAATCATGAATCATGAATTGAATCATGAATCATGAATTGAATAATGAATAAAGAATTGAATCATGAATTGAATCATGAATCATGAATCATTAATCGAATCATGAATCATGAATCATGAATTGAATCATGATTAATGAATCATGATTTAAGAATTGAATCATGATTCATGAATCATGAATCATGAATCGAATCATGATTCATGAATCATGAATCATGAATTTATTCATAAATCATGAATTGAATCATAAATCATGAATCATTAAATGAATCATGAATTAAATCATGAATCATGAATTGAATCATGAATCATGAATTGAATCATGAATCATGAATTGAATCATGAATTATGAATCAAATCATGAATCATGAATCATGAATTGAATCATGAATTGAATCATAAATCATGAATCATGAAATGAATCATGAATTGAATCATGAGTCATGAATTAAATCATGAATCATGAATTGAATCATGATTCATGAATTGAATCATGATTCATGAATCATGAATTGAATCATGAATCATGAATTGAATCATGAATTGATTCATGAATTGAATCAGGAATCATGAATTAAATCATGAATCATGAATCATGAATAGAATAATGAATCATGAATCATGAATTGAATCATGAATTGAATCATGAATTGAATCATGAATCATGAATCATGAATCAGGAATCATGAATTGAATCATGAATCATGAATCATGAATCCAATAATGAATCATGAATCATGAATTGAATCATGAATCATGAATTGAATCATGAATTGAATCATGAATTTTATCATGAATCATGAATTGAATCATTAATCAAATCTTGATTCATGAATTGAATCATGAATCGAATCATGAATCATGAATCGAATCATGATTTATGAATCATGAATCATGAATTGAATCATGATTTATGAATCGAATCATGATTCGTGAATCATGAATCAAACCATGATTTATGAATCATGAATCATGAATCGAATCATGATTCATGAATCATGAATCATGATTGGAATCATGATTCATGAATCATGAATCATGAATCGAATCATAAATCATGAATTGAATCATAAATCATGAATTATTAAATGAATCATGAATTAAATCATGAGACATGAATTGAATCATGAATCATGAATTGAATCATGAGTCATGAATTGAATCATGAATCATGAATCATGAATCATGAAACAGGCATGATGAATTGAATCATGAATCATGAATCGAATAATGAATCATGAATCATGAATTGAATCATGAATCATGAATCATGAATTGAATCATGAATCATGAATTGAATCATAATTCATGAATTGAATCATGAATCATGATTTGAATCATGAATCATGAATTGAATCATATATTGAATCATGAATCATGAATTGAATCATGAATCAAGAATTGAATCATAAATTGAATCATGAATCACGAATCATGAATTGAATCATGAATCATGAATTGAATCATGAATCATGAATTGAATAATGAATAAAGAATTGAATCATGAATTGAATCATGAATCATGAATCATTAATCGAATCATGAATCATGAATCATGAATTGAATCATGATTTATGAATCATGATTTAAGAATTGAATCATGATTCATGATTCATGAATCATGAATCGAATCATGATTCATGAATCATGAATCATGAATTTATTCATAAATCATGAATTGAATCATAAATCATGAATCATTAAATGAATCATGAATTAAATCATGAATCATGAATTGAATCATGAATCATGAATTGAATCATGAATCATGTATCAAATCATGAATCATGAATCATGAATTGAATCATGAATTGAATCATAAATCATGAATCATGAAATGAATCATGAATTGAATCATGAGTCATGAATTAAATCATGAATCATGAATCATGAATTGAATCATGATTCATGAATTGAATCATGATTCATGAATCATGAATTGAATCATGAAATGAATCATGAATTGATTCATGAATTGAATCAGGAATCATGAATTAAATCATGAATCATGAATAGAATAATGAAT
Source organism: Mixophyes fleayi (assembly GCF_038048845.1). Lineage (NCBI taxonomy): Eukaryota > Metazoa > Chordata > Amphibia > Anura > Limnodynastidae > Mixophyes > Mixophyes fleayi. Next base: position 141,490 of record NW_027445921.1, read on the forward strand.
CATTAATCATGAATTGAATCATGAATTGAATCATGAATTGAATCATGAATCATGAATCATGAATCAGGAATCATGAATTGAATCATGATTCATGAATCATGAATCATGAATTGAATCATAAATCATGAATTGAATCATGAATCATGAATTGAATCATGAATTGAATCATGAATCATGAAATGAATCATGAATCATGAATTGAATCATGATTCATGAATAATGAATCATGAATCATGAATCAAATCATGAATCATGAATCATGAATTGAATCATGAATCATGAATCATGAATTGAATCATGATTCATGAATAATGAATCATGAATCATGAATCAAATCATGAATCATGAATCATGAATTGAATCATGAATCATGAATCATGAATCGAATCATGATTCATGAATCATTAATCATAAATCGAATCTTGATTCATGAATCATGAATCATGAATCGAATCATGATTCATGAATCATGAATCGAATCATAAATCATGAATTGAATCATAAATCATGAATCATGAAATGAATCATGAATTGAATCATGAATAATGAATTAAATCATGAATCATGAATCATGAGTCATGAATTGAATCATAAATCATGAATCATGAATCATGAATTGAATCATGAATCATGAATTGAATCATGAACTGAATCATGATTAATGACACATGAATTGAATCATGAATTGAATCATGAATCATGAAACAGGCATGATGAATTGAATCATGAATCATGAATCGAATAATAAATCATGAATCATGAATTGAATCATGAATCATGAATCATGAATTGAATCATGAATCATGAATTGAATCATAATTCATGAATTGAATCATGAATCATGATTTGAATCATGAATCATGAATTGAATCATATATTGAATCATGAATCATGAATTGAATTATGAATCAAGAATTGAATCATAAATTGAATCATGAATCACGAATCATGAATTGAATCATGAATCATGAATTGAATCATGAATCATGAATTGAATAATGAATAAAGAATTGAATCATTAATCGAATCATGAATCATGAATCATGAATTGAATCATGATTAATGAATCATGATTTAAGAATTGAATCATGATTCATGAATCATGAATCATGAATCGAATCATAATTCATGAATCATGAATCATGAATTTATTCATAAATCATGAATTGAATCATAAATCATGAATCATTAAATGAATCATGAATTAAATCATGAATCATGAATTGAATCATGAATCATGAATTGAATCATGAATCATGAATTGAATCATGAATTATGAATCAAATCATGAATCATGAATCATGAATTGAATCATGAATTGAATCATAAATCATGAATCATGAAATGAATCATGAATTGAATCATGAGTCATGAATTAAATCATGAATCATGAATCATGAATTGAATCATGATTCATGAATTGAATCATGATTCATGAATCATGAATTGAATCATGAATCATGAATTGAATCATGAATTGATTCATGAATTGAATCAGGAATCATGAATTAAATCATGAATCATGAATCATGAATAGAATAATGAATCATGAATCATGAATTGAATCATGAATTGAATCATGAATTGAATCATGAATCATGAATCATGAATCAGGAATCATGAATTGAATCATGAATCATGAATCATGAATCCAATAATGAATCATGAATCATGAATTGAATCATGAATCATGAATTGAATCATGAATTGAATCATGAATTTTATCATGAATCATGAATTGAATCATTAATCAAATCTTGATTCATGAATTGAATCATGAATCGAATCATGAATCATGAATCGAATCATGATTTATGAATCATGAATCATGAATTGAATCATGATTTATGAATCGAATCATGATTCGTGAATCATGAATCAAACCATGATTTATGAATCATGAATCATGAATCGAATCATGATTCATGAATCATGAATCATGATTGGAATCATGATTCATGAATCATGAATCATGAATCGAATCATAAATCATGAATTGAATCATGAATCATGAATTGAATCATGAATTGAATCATGAATCATGAAATGAATCATGAATCATGAATTGAATCATGATTCATGAATAATGAATCATGAATCATGAATCAAATCATGAATCATGAATCATGAATTGAATCATGAATCATGAATCATGAATTGAATCATGATTCATGAATAATGAATCATGAATCATGAATCAAATCATGAATCATGAATCATGAATTGAATCATGAATCATGAATCATGAATCGAATCATGATTCATGAATCATTAATCATAAATCGAATCTTGATTCATGAATCATGAATCATGAATCGAATCATGATTCATGAATCATGAATCGAATCATAAATCATGAATTGAATCATAAATCATGAATCATGAAATGAATCATGAATTGAATCATGAATAATGAATTAAATCATGAATCATGAATCATGAGTCATGAATTGAATCATAAATCATGAATCATGAATCATGAATTGAATCATGAATCATGAATTGAATCATGAACTGAATCATGATTAATGACACATGAATTGAATCATGAATTGAATCATGAATCATGAAACAGGCATGATGAATTGAATCATGAATCATGAATCGAATAATAAATCATGAATCATGAATTGAATCATGAATCATGAATCATGAATTGAATCATGAATCATGAATTGAATCATAATTCATGAATTGAATCATGAATCATGATTTGAATCATGAATCATGAATTGAATCATATATTGAATCATGAATCATGAATTGAATTATGAATCAAGAATTGAATCATAAATTGAATCATGAATCACGAATCATGAATTGAATCATGAATCATGAATTGAATCATGAATCATGAATTGAATAATGAATAAAGAATTGAATCATTAATCGAATCATGAATCATGAATCATGAATTGAATCATGATTAATGAATCATGATTTAAGAATTGAATCATGATTCATGAATCATGAATCATGAATCGAATCATAATTCATGAATCATGAATCATGAATTTATTCATAAATCATGAATTGAATCATAAATCATGAATCATTAAATGAATCATGAATTAAATCATGAATCATGAATTGAATCATGAATCATGAATTGAATCATGAATCATGAATTGAATCATGAATTATGAATCAAATCATGAATCATGAATCATGAATTGAATCATGAATTGAATCATAAATCATGAATCATGAAATGAATCATGAATTGAATCATGAGTCATGAATTAAATCATGAATCATGAATCATGAATTGAATCATGATTCATGAATTGAATCATGATTCATGAATCATGAATTGAATCATGAATCATGAATTGAATCATGAATTGATTCATGAATTGAATCAGGAATCATGAATTAAATCATGAATCATGAATCATGAATAGAATAATGAATCATGAATCATGAATTGAATCATGAATTGAATCATGAATTGAATCATGAATCATGAATCATGAATCAGGAATCATGAATTGAATCATGAATCATGAATCATGAATCCAATAATGAATCATGAATCATGAATTGAATCATGAATCATGAATTGAATCATGAATTGAATCATGAATTTTATCATGAATCATGAATTGAATCATTAATCAAATCTTGATTCATGAATTGAATCATGAATCGAATCATGAATCATGAATCGAATCATGATTTATGAATCATGAATCATGAATTGAATCATGATTTATGAATCGAATCATGATTCGTGAATCATGAATCAAACCATGATTTATGAATCATGAATCATGAATCGAATCATGATTCATGAATCATGAATCATGATTGGAATCATGATTCATGAATCATGAATCATGAATCGAATCATAAATCATGAATTGAATCATAAATCATGAATTATTAAATGAATCATGAATTAAATCATGAGACATGAATTGAATCATGAATCATGAATTGAATCATGAGTCATGAATTGAATCATGAATCATGAATCATGAATTGAATCATGAATCATGAATTGAATCATAATTCATGAATTGAATCATGAATCATGATTTGAATCATGAATCATGAAACAGGCATGATGAATTGAATCATGAATCATGAATCGAATAATGAATCATGAATCATGAATTGAATCATGAATCATGAATCATGAATTGAATCATGAATCATGAATTGAATCATAATTCATGAATTGAATCATGAATCATGATTTGAATCATGAATCATGAATTGAATCATATATTGAATCATGAATCATGAATTGAATCATGAATCAAGAATTGAATCATAAATTGAATCATGAATCACGAATCATGAATTGAATCATGAATCATGAATTGAATCATGAATCATGAATTGAATAATGAATAAAGAATTGAATCATGAATTGAATCATGAATCATGAATCATTAATCGAATCATGAATCATGAATCATGAATTGAATCATGATTTATGAATCATGATTTAAGAATTGAATCATGATTCATGATTCATGAATCATGAATCGAATCATGATTCATGAATCATGAATCATGAATTTATTCATAAATCATGAATTGAATCATAAATCATGAATCATTAAATGAATCATGAATTAAATCATGAATCATGAATTGAATCATGAATCATGAATTGAATCATGAATCATGTATCAAATCATGAATCATGAATCATGAATTGAATCATGAATTGAATCATAAATCATGAATCATGAAATGAATCATGAATTGAATCATGAGTCATGAATTAAATCATGAATCATGAATCATGAATTGAATCATGATTCATGAATTGAATCATGATTCATGAATCATGAATTGAATCATGAATCATGAAATGAATCATGAATTGATTCATGAATTGAATCAGGAATCATGAATTAAATCATGAATCATGAATAGAATAATGAATCATGAATCATGAATTGAATCATGAATTGAATCATGAATTGAATCATGAATCATGAATCATGAATCAGGAATCATGAATTGAATCATGAATCATGAATCATGAATCATGAATTGAATCATGAATCATTAATTGAATCATGAATTGAATCATGAATTTAATCATGAATCATGAATTGAATCATTAATCAAATCTTGATTCATGAATTGAATCATGAATCGAATCATGAATCATGAATCGAATCATGATTTATGAATCATGAATCATGAATTGAATCATGATTCATGAATCAAATCATGATTCGTGAATCATGAATCAAACCATGATTTATGAATCATGAATCATGAATCGAATCATGATTCGTGAATCATGAATCAAACCATGATTTATGAATCATGAATCATGAATTGAATCATGATTCATGAATCATGAATCATAATTGGAATCATGATTCATGAATCATGAATCATGAATCGAATCATAAATCATGAATTGAATCATAAATCATGAATTATTAAATGAATCATGAATTAAATCATGAGACATGAATTGAATAATGAATCATGAATTGAATCATGAGTCATGAATTGAATCATGAATCATGAGTCATGAATTGAATCATGAATCATGAGTCATGAATTGAATCATGAATAATGAATCATGAATCAAATCATGAATCATGAATCATGAATCATAAATCGAATCATGATTCATGAATCATGACTTGGATCATGAATTAAATCATGAATCATGAATCATGAATTGAATCATGAATTAAATCATGAATCATGAATCATGAGTCTTGAATTGAATCATGAATCAAATAATGATTCATGAATCATGAATCATAAATCGAATCATGATTCATGAATCATGACTTGGATCATGAATTAAACCATGAATGATGAATCATGAATTGAATCATGAATTAAATCATGAATCAGGAATCAGGAATCATGAATTGAATCATGAATCATGAATCATGAATTGAATAATAAATAATGAATAATGAATTGAATTATGAATCATGAATCATGAATTGAATCATGAATCATGATTTGAATCATAAATCATGAATCATGATTTGAATCATGAATCATGAATTGAATCATATATTGAATCATGAATCATGAATTGAATCATGAATTGAATCATGAATCATGATTCATGAATTGAATCATGAATTGAATCATGAATCATGAATTGAATCATGAATTGAATCATGAATCATGAATTGAGTCATGAATCATGAATTTAATCATGAATCATGAATCATGATTTGAATCATGAATCATGAATTGAATCATATATTGAATCATGAATCATGAATTGAATCATAAATTGAATCATGAATCATGAATCATGAATCATGAATTGAATCATGAATTGAATCATGAATCATGAAATGAATCATGAATTTAATCATGATTCACGAATTGAATCATGAATCAGAAATCATGAATTAAATCATGAATCATGAATTGAATCATGAATCATGAATTATGAATCGAATCTAGATTTATGAATCATGAATCATAATCGCATCATGATTCATGAATTATGAATCATGAATCGAATCATGATTCATGAATCATGAATCAAATCATAAATCATGAATCATGAATTGAATCATGAATCATGAATTGAATCATGAATCATGAAATGAATCATGAATTTAATTATGATTCATGAATTGAATCATGAATCATGAATCATGAATCAGAAATCATGAATCAAATCATGAATCATGAATTGAATCATGAATCATGAATCATGAATCGAATCAAGATTCATGAATCATGAATCATAATCGCATCATGATTTATGAATTATGAATCATGAATCGAATCATGATTCATGAATTGAATCATGAATCATGAATTGAATCATGAATCATGAATTGAATCATGAATTGAATCATGAATCATGAAATAAATCATGAATCATGAATTGAATCATGATTCATGAATTGAATCATGATCCATGAATCATGAATCATGAATCATGAATCAAATCATGAATCATGAATTGAATCATGAATCATGAATAATAAATCGAATCATGAATCATGAATCATGAATTGAATCATGATTAATGAATCATGAATCAAGAATTGAATAATGATTCATGAGGCATGAATCATGAATAGAATCATGATTCATGAATTGAATCATGAGTCATGAATGGAATCATGAATCATGAATTGAATCATGAATCATAAAAATGAATCATGAATCATGAATTGAATCATGAATCATGAATTGAATCATGAATCGAATCATAAATCATGAATTGAATCATAAATCATGAATTATTAAATGAATCATGAATTAAATCATGAGACATGAATTGAATCATGAATCATGAATTGAATCATGAGTCATGAATTGAATCATGAATCATGAGTCATGAATTGAATCATGAATCATGAGTCATGAATTGAATCATGAATAATGAATCATGAATCAAATCATGAATCATGAATCATGAATCATAAATCGAATCATGATTCATGAATCATGACTTGGATCATGAATTAAATCATGAATCATGAATCATGAATTGAATCATGAATTAAATCATGAATCATGAATCATGAGTCTTGAATTGAATCATGAATCAAATCATGATTCATGAATCATGAATCATAAATCGAATCATAATTCATGAATCATGACTTGGATCATGAATTAAACCATGAATGATGAATCATGAATTGAATCATGAATTAAATCATGAATCAGGAATCAGGAATCATGAATTGAATCATGCATCATGAATCATGAATTGAATAATAAATAATGAATAATGAATTGAATTATGAATCATGAATCATGAATTGAATCATAAATCATGATTTGAATCATAAATCATGAATTGAATCATATATTGAATCATGAATCATGAATTGAATCATGAATTGAATCATGAATCATGATTCATGAATTGAATCATGAATTGAATCATGAATCATGAATTGAATCATGAATTGAATCATGAATCATGAATTGAGTCATGAATCATGAATTTAATCATGAATCATGAATCATGATTTGAATCATAAATCATGAATTGAATCATATATTGAATCATGAATCATAAATTGAATCATAAATTGAATCATGAATCATGAATCATGAATTAAATCATGAATCATGAATTGAATCATGAATTGAATCATGAATCATGAAATGAATCATGAATTTAATCATGATTCACGAATTGAATCATGAATCATGAATCATGAATCATAATCGCATCATGATTCATGAATTATGAATCATGAATCGAATCATGATTCATGAATCATGAATCAAATCATAAATCATGAATCATGAATCATGAATTGAATCATGAATCATGAATTGAATCATGAATCATGAAATGAATCATGAATTGAATCATGAATCATGAATTGAATCATGAATTGAATCATGAATCATGAAATAAATCATGAATCATGAATTGAATCATGATTCATGAATTGAATCATGATCCATGAATCATGAATCATGAATCATGAATCAAATCATGAATCATGAATTGAATCATGAATCATGAATAATAAATCGAATCATGAATCATGAATCATGAATTGAATCATGATTAATGAATCATGAATCAAGAATTGAATAATGATTCATGAGGCATGAATCATGAATAGAATCATGATTCATGAATTGAATCATGAGTCATGAATGGAATCATGAATCATGAATTGAATCATGAATCAAGAATCAAATCATGAATCATGAATTGAATCATGAATCATGAATCATGAATCGAATCATGATTCATGAATCATGAATTGAATCATGATTCATGAATCATGAATTGAATCATGAATCATGAATCATGAATCGAATCATGATTCATGAATCATGAATCATAAATCGTATCTTGATTCATGAATCATGAATCATGCATCGAATCATGATTCATGAATCATGAATCGAATCGTAAATCATGAATTGAATCATAAATCAAGAATCATGAAATGAATCATGAATTGAATCATGAATCATGAGTTAAATCATGAATCATGAATCATGAATTAAATCATGAATCATGAATTGTATCATGAATCATGAATCATGAATCATGAATCATGAAACAGGTATGATGAATTGAATCATGAATCATGAATCATGAATCGAATAATGAATCATGAATCATGAATTGAATCATAAATCATGAATCATGAATTTAATCATGAATCATGAAATGAATCATAATTCATGAATTGAATCATGAATCATGATTTGAATCATGAATCATGAATTTAATCATATATTGAATCATGAATCAAGAATTGAATCATAAATTGAATCATGAATCACGAATCATGAATTGAATCATGAATCATGAATTGAATCATGAATAGTGAATTTAATCATGAATTGAATCATGAATTATGAATTATTAATTGAATCATGAATCATGAATCATAAAATGAATCATGAATCATGAATCAAACCATGATTCATGAATTGAATAATGAATTGAATCATGAATCATGAATCATGAATCGAATCAAGAATCATGAATCATGAATTGAATATTGATTAGTGAATCATGATTTAAGAATTGAATCATGATTCATGAATCATGAATCATGAATCGAATCATGATTCATGAATCATGAGAATCATGAATTGATTCATAAATCATGAATCATGAGTCATGAATTGAATCATGAATTGAATCATGAATCATGACACATGAATTGAATCATGAATCACAAATTGAATCATGAATTGAATCATGAATTATGAATTGAATCATGAATCATTAATTGAATCATGAATCATGAATCATAAATCAGGTATGATGAATTGAATCATGAATCATGAATTAAATCAAAAATCATGAATCATGAATCATGATTCGAATAATGAATCATGAATCATGAATTGAATCATGAATCATGAATTGAATCATAATTCATGAATTGAATCATGAATTGAATCATGAATCATGAATTAAATCATATATTGAATCATGAATCATGAATTGAACCATGAATCATGAATTGAATCATGAATTGAATCATGAATCACGAATCATGAATTGAATCATGAATCATGAATTAAATCATGAATCATGAATTGAATCATGAATCATGAATTGAATCATGAATCATGAATTGAATCATGAATTGAATCATGAATCATTAATCATGAATTAAATCATGAATCATGAATTGAATCATGAATTGAATCATGAATCATGAATTGAATCATGAATCATAAAGTGAATCATGAATCATGAATCAAATCATGATTCATGAATTGAATCATGAATTGAATCATGAATCATGAAACATGAATTGAATCATGATTTATGAATCATGAATCAAGAATTGAATCATGATTCATGAATGATAAATCATGAATTGAATCATGATTCATGAATACTTGAATGAATCATGAATTGAATCATGAATCATGAATTGAATCATAATTCATGAATTGAATCATAATTCATGAATCATGCTTTGAATCATGAATCAAGAATTGAATCATATATTGAATCATGAATCATGAATTGAAACATGAATTGAATCATAAATCATGAATTGAATCATGAATCATGAATTGAATCATGAATCATGAATTGAATCATGAATTGAATCATGAATCATGAATCATGAATCATGAAATGAATCATGAATCATGAATCAAGAATTTAATAATGATTCATTAATCATGAATCATGAATAGAATCATGATTCATGAATCATGAATCGATTTATAAATCATGAAATGAATCATAAATCATGAATCATTAAATGAATCATGAATTAAATCATGAATCATTAAATGAATCATGAATTAAATCATGAATCATGAATTGAATCATGAATCATGAATTGAATCATGAGTCATGAATGGAATCATGAATCATGAATTGAATCATGAATCATGAATCATGAATCATGAATTGAATTATGAATCATGAATTGAAAAATGAATTGAATCATGAATCATGAATCATGAACTGAATCAAGTTTTATGAATCATGAATCAAGAATTGAATCATGATTCATGAATCATGAATCGAATCAAGAATCATAAATCATGAATTGAATATTGATTAGTGAATCATGATTTAAGAATTGAATCATGATTCATGAATCATGAATCATGAATCGAATCATGATTCATGAATCATGAGAATCATGAATTGATTCATAAATCATGAATCATGAATCATGAATCATGATTCGAATAATGAATCATGAATCATGAATTGAATCATGAATCATGAACCATGAATTGAATCATGAATCATGAATCATGAATTGAATCATGAATCATGAATTGAATCATAATTCATGAATTGAATCATGAATCATGAGTCATGATTTGAATCATGAATCATGAATTGAATCATATATTGAATCATGAATCATGAATTGAACCATGAATCATGAATTGAATCATGAATTAAATCATGAATCACGAATCATTAATTGAATCATGAATCATGAATTAAATCATAAATCATGAATTGAATCATGAATCATGAATCATGAATTGAATCATGAATCATGAATTGAATCATGAATTGAATCTTGAATCATGAATCATGAATTGAATCATGAGTCATGAATGGAATCATGAATCATGAATTGAATCATGAATCATGAATCATGAATCATGAATCATGAATCATGAATTGAATTATGAATCATGAATTGAATCATGAATCATGAATCATGAATTGAATCATGAATCATGAATTGAATCATGAATTGAATCTTGAATCATGAATCATGAATTGAATCATGAGTCATGAATGGAATCATGAATCATGAATTGAATCATGAATCATGAATCATGAATCATGAATCATGAATCATGAATTGAATTATGAATCATGAATTGAAAAATGAATTGAATCATGAATCATGAATCATGAACTGAATCAAGATTTATGAATCATGAATCAAGAATTGAATCATGATTCATGAATCATGAATCGAATCAAGAATAATGAATTGAATATTGATTAGTGAATCATGATTTAAGAATTGAATCATGATTCATGAATCATGAATCATGAATCGAATCATGATTCATGAATCATGAGAATCATGAATTGATTCATAAATCATGAATCATGAATCATGAATCATGATTCGAATAATGAATCATGAATCATGAATTGAATCATGAATCATGAACCATGAATTGAATCATGAATCATGAATCATGAATTGAATCATGAATCATGAATTGAATCATAATTCATGAATTGAATCATGAATCATGAGTCATGATTTGAATCATGAATCATGAATTGAATCATATATTGAATCATGAATCATGAATTGAACCATGAATCATGAATTGAATCATGAATTAAATCATGAATCACGAATCATTAATTGAATCATGAATCATGAATTAAATCATAAATCATGAATTGAATCATGAATCATGAATCATGAATTGAATCATGAATCATGAATTGAATCATGAATTGAATCTTGAATCATGAATCATGAATTGAATCATGAATCATGAATGGAATCATGAATTGAATCATGAATCATGAATTGAACCATGAATCATGAAATGAATCATGAATCATGAATCAAATCATGATTCATGAATTGAATCATGAATTGAATCATGAATCATGAATTGAATCATGATTTATGAATCATGAATCAAGAATTGAATCATGATTCATGAATCATAAATCATGAATTGAATCATGATTCATGAATCCTTAAATGAATCATGAATTGAATCATGAATTCAATCATGAATCATGAATTGAATCATAATTCATGAATTGAATCATAATTCATGAATCATGATTTAAATCATGAATCATGAATTGAATCATATATTGAATCATGAATCATGAATTGAATCATGAATTGAATCATAAATCATGAATTGAATCATAAATCATGAATTGAATCATGAATCATGAATCATGAATCATGAAATGAATCATGAATCATGAATCATGAATCATGAATAGAATCATGATTCATGAATCATGAATCGATTTATAAATCATGAAATGAATCATAAATCATGAATCATTAAATGAATCATGAATTGAATCATGAATCGAATCATGATTTATGAATCATGAATCATAAATCGAATCATGAATCATGAATCAAATCATGAATCATGATTCATGAATCATGAATCGAATCATGATTTATGAATCATGAATCGATTTATAAATCATGAAATGAATCATAAATCATGAATCATTAAATGAATCATGAATTGAATCATGACCCATGAAATGAATCATGAATCATGAATTGAATCATGAATCATGAATCAAATCATGAATCATGAATCATGAATTGAATCATGAATCATGAATCAAATCATGAATCATGAATCATGAATCGAATCATGATTCTTGAATCATGAATCATAAATCGAATGTTGATTCATGAATCATGAATCATGCATCGAATCATGATTCATGAATCATGAATCGAATTGTAAATCATGAATTGAATCATGAATCATGAATCATGAATCATGAATTGAAAAATGAATTGAATCATGAATCATGAATCATGAATTTAATCAAGATTTATGAAACATGAATCAAGAATTGAATCATGATTCATGAATCATGAATCGAATCAAGAATCATGAATCATGAATTGAATATTGATTAGTGAATCATGATTTAAGAATTGAATCATGATTCATTAATCATGAGAATCATGAATTGATTCATAAATCATGAATCATGAATCATGAGTCATGAATTGAATCATGAATCATGAATCATGAATTGAATCATGAATCATGACACATGAATTGCATTATGAATCATAAATTGAATCATGAATTGAATCATGAATCATGAATTGAATCATGAATTGAATTATGAATCATGAATTATAAATCAGGTATGATGAATTGAATCATGAATCATGAATTAAATCATGAATCATGAATCATGAATCATGATTTGAATAATGAATCATGAATCATGAATTGAATCATAAATCATGAACCATGAATTGAATCATGAATCATGAATCATGAATTGAATCATGAATCATGAATTGAATCAAAATTCATGAATTGAATCATGAATCATGAATTGGATCATATATTGAATCATGAATCATGAATTGAACCATGAATCATGAATTGAATGATGAATTGAATCATGAATCACGAGACATGAATTGAATCATGAATTAAATCATGAATTGAATCATGAATCATGAATTGAATCATGAATTGAATCATGAATCATGAATTGAATCATGAATCATGAATTGAATCATGAATTGAATCATGAATCATGAATCATGAATTGAATCATGAATCATGAAATGAATCATGAATAATTGAATAATGAATCATGAATTGAATTATGAATCATGAATTGAAAAATGAATTGAATCATGAATCATGAATCATTAATTGAATCAAGATTTATAAATCATGAATCAAGAATTGAATCATGATTCATGAATCATAAATCATGAATCGAATCATGATTCATGAATCCTTAAATGAATCATGAATTAAATCATGAATCATGAATTGAATCAAAATTCATGAATTGAATCATAATTCATGAATCATGATTTGAATCATGAATCAAGAATTGAATCATATATTGAATCATGAATCATGGAATGAATCATGAATTGAATCATAAATCATGAATTGAATCATGAATCATAAATTAATCATGAATCATGAATCATGACTCATGAATCAAATCATGAATCATGAATTATGAATTGAATAATGAATCATGAAATGAATCATGAATCATAAATCAAATCATGATTCAAGAATTGAATCATGAATTGAATCATGAATCATGACTCATGAATCAAATCATGAATCATGAATCATGAATTGAATCATGATTCATGAATCATGAATCAAGAATTGAATCATGATTCATGAATCATGAATAGAATCATGATTCATGAATCATGAATCGATTTATAAATCATGAATTGAATCATAAATCATGAATCATTAAATGAATCATGAATTGAATCATGAATTGAATCATGACTCATGAAATGAATCATGAATCATGAATTGAATCATGAATCATGAATCAAATCATGAATCATGAATCGAATCATGATTCATGAATCATGAATCGAATCATGATTTATGAATCATGAATCATAAATCGAATCTTGATTCATGAATCATGAATCATGAATAGAATCATGATTCGTGAATCATGAATCGATTTATAAATCATGAAATGAATCATAAATCATGAATCATTAAATGAATCATGAATAGAATCATGAATTGAATCATGACTCATGAAATGAATCATGAATCATGAATTGAATCATGAATCAAATCATGAATCATGAATCATGAATTGAATCATGAATTATGAATCATGAATCGAATCATGAATCATGAATCATGAATCATGAGTCATGAATTGAATCATGAATCATGAATCATGAATCATGAATCATGAATTGATTCATAAATTGAATCATGAATCACGAATCATTAATTGAATCATGAATCATGAATTGAATCATGAATCATGAATCATGAAATGAATCATGAATCATGAATTAAATCATGAATTGAATCATGAATCATGAATCATGAATTGAATCATGAATCATGAATCATGAAATGAATCATGAATCATGAATTAAATCATGATTCATGAATTGAATCATGAATTGAATCATGAATCATGAATCATGAATTGAATCATGATTTATGAATCATGAATCAAGAATTGAATCATGACTCATGAAATGAATCATGAATCATGAATTGAATCATGAATCATGAAATGAATCATGAATCATGAATTGAATCATGAATCATGAATCAAATCATGAATTGAATCATGAATTGAATCATGAATCATGAATCAAATCATGAATCATGAATCGAATCATGATTCATGAATCATGAATCGAATCATGATTTATGAATCATGAATCATAAATCGAATCTTGATTCATGAATCATGAATCATGAATAGAATCATGATTCATGAATCATGAATCGATTTATAAATCATGAAATGAATCATAAATCATGAATCATTAAATGAATCATGAATAGAATCATGAATTGAATCATGACTCATGAAATGAATCATGAATCATGAATTGAATCATGAATCATGAATCAAATCATGAATCATGAATCATGAATTGAATCATGAATTATGAATCATGAATTGAATCATGAATCATGAATCATGAATCATGAATCATGAATTGATTCATAAATTGAATCATGAATCACGAATCATGAATTGAATCATGAATCATGAATTGAATCATGAATCATGAATCATGAAATGAATCATGAATCATGAATTAAATCATGAATTGAATCATGAATCATGAATTGAATCATGAATCATGAATCATGCAATGAATCATGAATCATGAATCAAATCATGATTCATGAATTGAATCATGAATTGAATCATGAATCATGAATCATGAATTGAATCATTATTTATGAATCATGAATCAAGAATTGAATCATGATTCATGAATCATAAATCATGAATCGAATCATGATTCATGAATCCTTAAATGAATCATGAATTAAATCATGAATCATGAATTGAATCATGAATCATAAATCGAATCATAAATCATGAATTTAATCATAAATCATGAATCCTTAAATTAATCATAAATTAAATCATGAATCATGATTTGAATCATGAATCATGAATTGAATCATGAGTCATGAATTAAATCATGAATCATGAATTGAATCATGATTCATGATTCATGAATCAAATCATGAACCATGAATTGAATCATAAATCATGAATCATGATTAATAAATCATGAATCATGAATCGAATCATGAATCATGATTCATAAATCATGAATCATGAATCGAATCATGATTCGTAAATCATGAATCATGAATCGAATCATGATTCATGAATTATAAATCATGAATCAAATTATAAATCATGAATTGAATCATGATTCATGAATCATGAATCATGAATCGAATCATGATTCATGAATCATGAATCATGAATCAAATCATAAATCATGAATTGAATCATGACTCATGAATCATGAATTTAATCATAAATCATGAATCATGAATTGAATCATGAATCATGAATCATGAATTGAATCATGAATCATGAATCATGAATTGAATCATGAATCATGAATCATGAATTAAATCAAGAATCATGAATCATGAATCATGAATCGAATAATGAATCATGAATCATGAATTGAATCATCAATCATGAATTGAATCATGAATCATGAATTGAATCATGAATCATGAATTATGATTTGAATCATGAATCATAAATTGAATCATGATTCATGAATTGAATCATGAATCATGAATTGAACCATGAATTGAATCATGAATCATGAATTGAATCATGAATCATGCATTGAATCATGAATTGAATCATGAATCATAAATTGAATCATGAATCATAAATCGAATCATGATTCATGAATAATGAATTGAATCATGAATCATGAATTGAATCATGCATCATGAATCATGAATTGAATCATGAATCTTGAATCATGAATTGAATCATGAGTCATGAATTGAATCGTGAATCATGAATCATAAATTGAATGATGAATCATAAATCATGAATTGAATCATGAATCATGAATCATGAATCATGAGTCATGAATTGAATCATGAATCATTAATCATGAATTGATTCATAAATCATGAATTGAATCATGAATCATGAATCATGAATCATGAGTCATGAATTGCATCATGAATCATGAATCATGAATCATGAATCATGAATTGATTCATAAATCATGAATTGAATAATGAATCATGAATCATGAATCATGAGTCATGAATTGAATCATGAATCATGAATCATGAATCATGAATCATGAACTGAATCATGAATCATGAATTAAATCACGAATTGAATCATGAATCATGAATCAGGTATGATGAATTGAATCATGAATCATGAATTAAATCATGAATCATGAATCATGAATCGAATAATGAATCATGAATCATGAATTGAATCATGAATCATGAATTGATTCATGAATCATGAATCATGAATTGAATCATAATTCATGAATTGAATCATGAATCATGAATTAAATCATGAATCATGAATCATGAATCGAATAATGAATCATGAATCATGAATTGAATCATGAATCATGAATTGATTCATGAATCATGAATCATGAATTGAATCATGATTCATGAATCATAAATCATGAATCGAATCATGATTCATGAATCCTTAAATGAATCATGAATTAAATCATGAATCATGAATTGAATCAAAATTCATGAATTGAATCATAATTCATGAATCATGATTTGAATCATGAATCAAGAATTGAATCATATATTGAATCATGAATCATGGAATGAATCATGAATTGAATCATAAATCATGAATTGAATCTTGAATCATAAATTAATCATGAATCATGAATCATGACTCATGAATCAAATCATGAATCATGAATTATGAATTGAATAATGAATCATGAAATGAATCATGAATCATAAATCAAATCATGATTCAAGAATTGAATCATGAATTGAATCATGAATCATGACTCATGAATCAAATCATGAATCATGAATCATGAATTGAATCATGATTCATGAATCATGAATCAAGAATTGAATCATGATTCATGAATCATGAATAGAATCATGATTCATGAATCATGAATCGATTTATAAATCATGAATTGAATCATAAATCATGAATCATTAAATGAATCATGAATTGAATCATGAATTGAATCATGACTCATGAAATGAATCATGAATCATGAATTGAATCATGAATCATGAATCAAATCATGAATCATGAATCGAATCATGATTCATGAATCATGAATCGAATCATGATTTATGAATCATGAATCATAAATCGAATCTTGATTCATGAATCATGAATCATGAATAGAATCATGATTCGTGAATCATGAATCGATTTATAAATCATGAAATGAATCATAAATCATGAATCATTAAATGAATCATGAATAGAATCATGAATTGAATCATGACTCATGAAATGAATCATGAATCATGAATTGAATCATGAATCAAATCATGAATCATGAATCATGAATTGAATCATGAATTATGAATCATGAATCGAATCATGAATCATGAATCATGAATCATGAGTCATGAATTGAATCATGAATCATGAATCATGAATCATGAATCATGAATTGATTCATAAATTGAATCATGAATCACGAATCATTAATTGAATCATGAATCATGAATTGAATCATGAATCATGAATCATGAAATGAATCATGAATCATGAATTAAATCATGAATTGAATCATGAATCATGAATCATGAATTGAATCATGAATCATGAATCATGAAATGAATCATGAATCATGAATTAAATCATGATTCATGAATTGAATCATGAATTGAATCATGAATCATGAATCATGAATTGAATCATGATTTATGAATCATGAATCAAGAATTGAATCATGACTCATGAAATGAATCATGAATCATGAATTGAATCATGAATCATGAAATGAATCATGAATCATGAATTGAATCATGAATCATGAATCAAATCATGAATTGAATCATGAATTGAATCATGAATCATGAATCAAATCATGAATCATGAATCGAATCATGATTCATGAATCATGAATCGAATCATGATTTATGAATCATGAATCATAAATCGAATCTTGATTCATGAATCATGAATCATGAATAGAATCATGATTCATGAATCATGAATCGATTTATAAATCATGAAATGAATCATAAATCATGAATCATTAAATGAATCATGAATAGAATCATGAATTGAATCATGACTCATGAAATGAATCATGAATCATGAATTGAATCATGAATCATGAATCAAATCATGAATCATGAATCATGAATTGAATCATGAATTATGAATCATGAATTGAATCATGAATCATGAATCATGAATCATGAATTGATTCATAAATTGAATCATGAATCACGAATCATGAATTGAATCATGAATCATGAATTGAATCATGAATCATGAATCATGAAATGAATCATGAATCATGAATTAAATCATGAATTGAATCATGAATCATGAATTGAATCATGAATCATGAATCATGCAATGAATCATGAATCATGAATCAAATCATGATTCATGAATTGAATCATGAATTGAATCATGAATCATGAATCATGAATTGAATCATTATTTATGAATCATGAATCAAGAATTGAATCATGATTCATGAATCATAAATCATGAATCGAATCATGATTCATGAATCCTTAAATGAATCATGAATTAAATCATGAATCATGAATTGAATCATGAATCATAAATCGAATCATAAATCATGAATTTAATCATAAATCATGAATCCTTAAATTAATCATAAATTAAATCATGAATCATGATTTGAATCATGAATCATGAATTGAATCATGAGTCATGAATTAAATCATGAATCATGAATTGAATCATGATTCATGATTCATGAATCAAATCATGAACCATGAATTGAATCATAAATCATGAATCATGATTAATAAATCATGAATCATGAATCGAATCATGAATCATGATTCATAAATCATGAATCATGAATCGAATCATGATTCGTAAATCATGAATCATGAATCGAATCATGATTCATGAATTATAAATCATGAATCAAATTATAAATCATGAATTGAATCATGATTCATGAATCATGAATCATGAATCGAATCATGATTCATGAATCATGAATCATGAATCAAATCATAAATCATGAATTGAATCATGACTCATGAATCATGAATTTTAATCATAAATCATGAATCATGAATTGAATCATGAATCATGAATCATGAATTGAATCATGAATCATGAATCATGAATTGAATCATGAATCATGAATCATGAATCATGAATTAAATCATGAATCATGAATCATGAATTAAATCAGAATCATGAATCATGAATCATGAATCGAATAATGAATCATGAATCATGAATTGAATCATCATCATCATGAATTGAATCATGAATCATGAATTGAATCATGAATCATGAATTATGATTTGAATCATGAATCATAAATTGAATCATGATTCATGAATTGAATCATGAATCATGAATTGAACCATGAATTGAATCATGAATCATGAATTGAATCATGAATCATGCATTGAATCATGAATTGAATCATGAATCATAAATTGAATCATGAATCATAAATCGAATCATGATTCATGAATAATGAATTGAATCATGAATCATGAATTGAATCATGCATCATGAATCATGAATTGAATCATGAATCTTGAATCATGAATTGAATCATGAGTCATGAATTGAATCGTGAATCATGAATCATAAATTGAATGATGAATCATAAATCATGAATTGAATCATGAATCATGAATCATGAATCATGAGTCATGAATTGAATCATGAATCATTAATCATGAATTGATTCATAAATCATGAATTGAATCATGAATCATGAATCATGAATCATGAGTCATGAATTGCATCATGAATCATGAATCATGAATCATGAATTGATTCATGAAATCATGAATTGAATAATGAATCATGATCATGAATCATGAGTCATGAATTGAATCATGAATCATGAATCATGAATCATGAACTGAATCATAGAATCATGAATTAAATCACGAATTGAATCATGAATCATGAATCAGGTATGATGAATTGAATCATGAATCATGAATTAAATCATGAATCATGAATCATGAATCGAATAATGAATCATGAATCATGAATTGAATCATGAATCATGAATTGATTCATGAATCATGAATCATGAATTGAATCATAATTCATGAATTGAATCATGAATCATGAATTAAATCATGAATCATGAATCATGAATCGAATAATGAATCATGAATCATGAATTGAATCATGAATCATGAATTGATTCATGAATCATGAATCATGAATTGAATCATAATTCATGAATTAAATCATGAATCATGAGTCATGATTTGAATCATGAATTGAATCATATATTGAATCATGAATCATGAATTGAACCATGAATCATGAATTAAATCATGAATTGAATCATGAATCACGAATCATGAATTGAATCATGAATCATGAATTGAATCATGAATCATGAATCATGAAATGAATCATGAATCATGAATTAAATCATGAATTGAATCATGAATCATGAATTGAATCATGAATCATGAATCATGAATCAATTCATGATTAATGAATTGAATTATGAATTGAATCATGAATCATGAATCATGAAATGAATCATGATTTATAAATCATGAATCAAGAATTGAATCATGATTCATGAATCATAAATCATGAATCGAATCATGATTTATAAATCCTTAAAGGAATCATGAATTAAATCATGAATCAAAAATTGAATAATGATTCATGAATCATGAATCATGATTAGAATCATGATTCATGAATCATGAATCGATTTATAAATCATGAAATGAATCATAACTCATGAATCATTAAATGAATCATGAATTGAATCATGAATTGAATCATGACTCATGAATCAAATCATGATTCATGAATCATGAATCATGAATTGAATCATGAATCATGAATCATGAATCGAATCATGATTCATGAATCATGAATCATAAATCGAATCTTGGTTCATGAATCATGAATCATGCAATGAATCATGATTAATGAATCATGAATCAAGAATTGAATAATGATTCATGAATCATGAATAGAATCATGATTCATGAATCATGAATCGATTTATAAATCATGAAATGAATCATAAATCATGAATCATAAATCATGAATCATTAAATGAATCATGAATTGAATCATGAATCGAATCATGATTTATGAATCATGAATCATAAATCGAATCATGAATCATGAATCAAATCATGAATCATGATTCATGAATCATGAATCGAATCATGATTTATGAATCATGAATCATAAATCGAATCTTGATTCATGAATCATGAATCATGAATAGAATCATGATTCATGAATCATGAATCGATTTATAAATCATGAAATGAATCATAAATCATGAATCATTAAATGAATCATGAATTGAATCATGACCCATGAAATGAATCATGAATCATGAATTGAATCATGAATCATGAATCAAATCATGAATCATGAATCATGAATTGAATCATGAATCATGAATCATGAATCGAATCATGATTCTTGAATCATGAATCATAAATCGAATGTTGATTCATGAATCATGAATCATGCATCGAATCATGATTCATGAATCATGAATCGAATTGTAAATCATGAATTGAATCATGAATCATGAATCATGAATCATGAATTGAATTATGAATCATGAATTGAAAAATGAATTGAATCATAAATCATGAATCATGAATTGAATCAAGATTTATGAAACATGAATCAAGAATTGAATCATGATTCATGAATCATGAATCGAATCAAGAATCATGAATCATGAATTGAATATTGATTAGTGAATCATGATTTAAGAATTGAATCATGATTCATTAATCATGAGAATCATGAATTGATTCATAAATCATGAATCATGAATCATGAGTCATGAATTGAATCATGAATCATGAATCATGAATTGAATCATGAATCATGACACATGAATTGCATTATGAATCATAAATTGAATCATGAATTGAATCATGAATCATGAATTGAATCATGAATTGAATTATGAATCATGAATCATAAATCAGGTATGATGAATTGAATCATGAATCATGAATTAAATCATGAATCATGAATCATGAATCATGATTTGAATAATGAATCATGAATCATGAATTGAATCATAAATCATGAACCATGAATTGAATCATGAATCATGAATCATGAATTGAATCATGAATCATGAATTGAATCAAAATTCATGAATTGAATCATGAATCATGAATTGAATCATATATTGAATCATGAATCATGAATTGAACCATGAATCATGAATTGAATGATGAATTGAATCATGAATCACGAGACATGAATTGAATCATGAATTAAATCATAAATCATGAATTGAATCATGAATCATGAATTGAATCATGAATCATGAATTGAATCATGAATTGAATCATGTATCATGAATTGAATCATGAATCATGAATTGAATCATGAATTGAATCATGAATCATGAATCATGAATGGAATCATGAATCATGAAATGAATCATGAATAATTGAATAATGAATCATGAATTGAATTATGAATCATGAATTGAAAAATGAATTGAATCATGAATCATGAATCATTAATTGAATCAAGATTTATGAATCATGAATCAAGAATTGAATCATGATTCATGAATCATAAATCATAAATCGAATCATGATTCATGAATCCTTAAATGAATCATGAATTAAATCATGAATCATGAATTGAATCAAAATTCATGAATTGAATCATAATTCATGAATCATGATTTGAATCATGAATCAAGAATTGAATCATATATTGAATCATGAATCATGGAATGAATCATGAATTGAATCATAAATCATGAATTGAATCATGAATCATAAATTAATCATGAATCATGAATCATGACTCATGAATCAAATCATGAATCATGAATTATGAATTGAATAATGAATCATGAAATGAATCATGAATCATAAATCAAATCATGATTCATGAATTGAATCATGAATCATGACTCATGAATCAAATCATGAATCATGAATCATGAATTGAATCATGATTCATGAATCATGAATCAAGAATTGAATCATGATTCATGAATCATGAATAGAATCATGATTCATGAATCATGAATCGATTTATAAATCATGAATTGAATCATAAATCATGAATCATTAAATGAATCATGAATTGAATCATGAATTGAATCATGACTCATGAAATGAATCATGAATCATGAATTGAATCATGAATCATGAATCAAATCATGAATCATGAATCGAATCATGATTCATGAATCATGAATCGAATCATGATTTATGAATCATGAATCATAAATCGAATCTTGATTCATGAATCATGAATCATGAATAGAATCATGATTCGTGAATCATGAATCGATTTATAAATCATGAAATGAATCATAAATCATGAATCATTAAATGAATCATGAATAGAATCATGAATTGAATCATGACTCATGAAATGAATCATGAATCATGAATTGAATCATGAATCAAATCATGAATCATGAATCATGAATTGAATCATGAATTATGAATCATGAATCGAATCATGAATCATGAATCATGAATCATGAGTCATGAATTGAATCATGAATCATGAATCATGAATCATGAATCATGAATTGATTCATAAATTGAATCATGAATCACGAATCATTAATTGAATCATGAATCATGAATTGAATCATGAATCATGAATCATGAAATGAATCATGAATCATGAATTAAATCATGAATTGAATCATGAATCATGAATCATGAATTGAATCATGAATCATGAATCATGAAATGAATCATGAATCATGAATTAAATCATGATTCATGAATTGAATCATGAATTGAATCATGAATCATGAATCATGAATTGAATCATGATTTATGAATCATGAATCAAGAATTGAATCATGACTCATGAAATGAATCATGAATCATGAATTGAATCATGAATCATGAATCAAATCATGAATTGAATCATGAATTGAATCATGACTCATGAAATGAATCATGAATCATGAATTGAATCATGAATCATGAATCAAATCATGAATCATGAATCGAATCATGATTCATGAATCATGAATCGAATCATGATTTATGAATCATGAATCCTAAATCGAATCTTGATTCATGAATCATGAATCATGAATAGAATCATGATTCATGAATCATGAATCGATTTATAAATCATGAAATGAATCATAAATCATAAATCATTAAATGAATCATGAATAGAATCATAAATTGAATCATGACTCATGAAATGAATCATGAATCATGAATTGAATCATGAATCATGAATCAAATCATGAATCATGAATCATGAATTGAATCATGAATTATGAATCATGAATTGAATCATGAATCATGAATCATGAATCATGAATCATGAATTGATTCATAAATTGAATCATGAATCACGAATCATGAATTGAATCATGAATCATGAATTGAATCATGAATCATGAATCATGAAATGAATCATGAATCATGAATTAAATCATGAATTGAATCATGAATCATGAATCATGAATTGAATCATGAATCATGAATCATGCAATGAATCATGAATCATGAATCAAATCATGATTCATGAATTGAATCATGAATTGAATCATGAATAATGAATCATGAATTGAATCATGAATTATGAATCATGAATCGAATCATGAATCATGAATCATGAATCATGAGTCATGAATTGAATCATGAATCATGAATCATGAATCATGAATCATGAATTGATTCATAAATTGAATCATGAATCACGAATCATTAATTGAATCATGAATCATGAATTGAATCATGAATCATGAATCATGAAATGAATCATGAATCATGAATTAAATCATGAATTGAATCATGAATCATGAATCATGAATTGAATCATGAATCATGAATCATGAAATGAATCATGAATCATGAATTAAATCATGATTCATGAATTGAATCATGAATTGAATCATGAATCATGAATCATGAATTGAATCATGATTTATGAATCATGAATCAAGAATTGAATCATGACTCATGAAATAAATCATGAATCATGAATTGAATCATGAATCATGAATCAAATCATGAATTGAATCATGAATTGAATCATGAATCATGAATCAAATCATGAATCATGAATCGAATCATGATTCATGAATCATGAATCGAATCATGATTTATGAATCATGAATCATAAATCGAATCTTGATTCATGAATCATGAATCATGAATAGAATCATGATTCATGAATCATGAATCGATTTATAAATCATGAAATGAATCATAAATCATGAATCATTAAATGAATCATGAATAGAATCATGAATTGAATCATGACTCATGAAATGAATCATGAATCATGAATTGAATCATGAATCATGAATCAAATCATGAATCATGAATCATGAATTGAATCATGAATTATGAATCATGAATTGAATCATGAATCATGAATCATGAATCATGAATCATGAATTGATTCATAAATTGAATCATGAATCACGAATCATGAATTGAATCATGAATCATGAATTGAATCATGAATCATGAATCATGAAATGAATCATGAATCATGAATTAAATCATGAATTGAATCATGAATCATGAATCATGAATTGAATCATGAATCATGAATCATGCAATGAATCATGAATCATGAATCAAATCATGATTTATGAATTGAATCATGAATTGAATCATGAATCATGAATCATGAATTGAATCATTATTTATGAATCATGAATCAAGAATTGAATCATGATTCATGAATCATAAATCATGAATCGAATCATGATTCATGAATCCTTAAATGAATCATGAATTAAATCATGAATCATGAATTGAATCATGAATCATAAATCGAATCATAAATCATGAATTTAATCATAAATCATGAATCCTTAAATTAATCATAAATTAAATCATGAATCATGATTTGAATCATGAATCATGAATTGAATCATGAGTCATGAATTAAATCATGAATCATGAATTGAATCATGATTCATGATTCATGAATCAAATCATGAACCATGAATTGAATCATAAATCATGAATCATGATTAATAAATCATGAATCATGAATCGAATCATGAATCATGATTCATAAATCATGAATCATGAATCGAATCATGATTCGTAAATCATGAATCATGAATCGAATCATGATTCATGAATTATAAATCATGAATCAAATTATAAATCATGAATTGAATCATGATTCATGAATCATGAATCATGAATCGAATCATGATTCATGAATCATGAATCATGAATCAAATCATAAATCATGAATTGAATCATGACTCATGAATCATGAATTTAATCATAAATCATGAATCATGAATTGAATCATGAATCATGAATCATGAATTGAATCATGAATCATGAATCATGAATTGAATCATGAATCATGAATCATGAATCATGAATTAAATCATGAATCATGAATCATGAATTAAATCAAGAATCATGAATCATGAATCATGAATCGAATAATGAATCATGAATCATGAATTGAATCATCAATCATGAATTGAATCATGAATCATGAATTGAATCATGAATCATGAATTATGATTTGAATCATGAATCATAAATTGAATCATGATTCATGAATTGAATCATGAATCATGAATTGAACCATGAATTGAATCATGAATCATGAATTGAATCATGAATCATGCATTGAATCATGAATTGAATCATGAATCATAAATTGAATCATGAATCATAAATCGAATCATGATTCATGAATAATGAATTGAATCATGAATCATGAATTGAATCATGCATCATGAATCATGAATTGAATCATGAATCTTGAATCATGAATTGAATCATGAGTCATGAATTGAATCGTGAATCATGAATCATAAATTGAATGATGAATCATAAATCATGAATTGAATCATGAATCATGAATCATGAATCATGAGTCATGAATTGAATCATGAATCATTAATCATGAATTGATTCATAAATCATGAATTGAATCATGAATCATGAATCATGAATCATGAGTCATGAATTGCATCATGAATCATGAATCATGAATCATGAATCATGAATTGATTCATAAATCATGAATTGAATAATGAATCATGAATCATGAATCATGAGTCATGAATTGAATCATGAATCATGAATCATGAATCATGAATCATGAACTGAATCATGAATCATGAATTAAATCACGAATTGAATCATGAATCATGAATCAGGTATGATGAATTGAATCATGAATCATGAATTAAATCATGAATCATGAATCATGAATCGAATAATGAATCATGAATCATGAATTGAATCATGAATCATGAATTGATTCATGAATCATGAATCATGAATTGAATCATAATTCATGAATTGAATCATGAATCATGAATTAAATCATGAATCATGAATCATGAATCGAATAATGAATCATGAATCATGAATTGAATCATGAATCATGAATTGATTCATGAATCATGAATCATGAATTGAATCATAATTCATGAATTAAATCATGAATCATGAGTCATGATTTGAATCATGAATTGAATCATATATTGAATCATGAATCATGAATTGAACCATGAATCATGAATTAAATCATGAATTGAATCATGAATCACGAATCATGAATTGAATCATGAATCATGAATTGAATCATGAATCATGAATCATGAAATGAATCATGAATCATGAATTAAATCATGAATTGGTTCATGAATCATGAATTGAATCATGAATCATGAATCATGAATCAATTCATGATTAATGAATTGAATTATGAATTGAATCATGAATCATGAATCATGAAATGAATCATGATTTATAAATCATGAATCAAGAATTGAATCATGATTCATGAATCATAAATCATGAATCGAATCATGATTTATAAATCCTTAAAGGAATCATGAATTAAATCATGAATCAAAAATTGAATAATGATTCATGAATCATGAATCATGATTAGAATCATGATTCATGAATCATGAATCGATTTATAAATCATGAAATGAATCATAACTCATGAATCATTAAATGAATCATGAATTGAATCATGAATTGAATCATGACTCATGAATCAAATCATGATTCATGAATCATGAATCATGAATTGAATCATGAATCATGAATCATGAATCGAATCATGATTCATGAATCATGAATCATAAATCGAATCTTGGTTCATGAATCATGAATCATGCATCGAATCATGATTCATGAATCATGAATCGAATTGTAAATCATGAATTGAATCATAAATCATGAATCATGAAATGAATCATGAATTGAATCATGAATCATGAATTAAATCATGAATCATGAATCATGAATCATGAATAATGAATTGAATCATGAATCATTAATTGAATCATGATTCATGAATCCTTAAATGAATCATGAATTGAATCATGAATCATGAATTGAATCATAATTCATGAATTGAATCATGAATTGCATCATGAATTATGAATTGTATCATGAATCATGAATCATGAATCATGAATCATGAAACAGGTATGATGAATTGAATCATGAATCATTAATTCATGAATCGAATAATGAATCATGAATCATGAATTGAATCAAAAATCATGAATCATGAATTGAATCATGAATCATGAATTGAATCATAATTCATGAATTGAATCATGAATTATGATTTGAATCATGAATCATGAATTGAATCATATATTGAATCATGAATCATGAATTGAATCATGAATCATGAATTGAATCATAAATTGAATCATGAATCACGAATCATGAATTGAATCATGAATCATGAATTGAATCATGAATCATGAAATGAATCATGAATCATTAATTAAATCATGAATTGAATCATGAATCATGAATCATGAATTGAATCATGAATCATGAATCATGAATTGAATCATGAATCATGAATTGAATCATAATTCATGAATTGAATCATGAATCATGAATTAAATCATGAATCATGAATCATGAATCGAATAATGAATCATGAATCATGAATTGAATCATGAATCATGAATTGATTCATGAATCATGAATCATGAATTGAATCATAATTCATGAATTAAATCATGAATCATGAATCATGAAATGAATCATGAATCATGAATTAAATCATGAATTGAATCATGAATCATGAATTGAATCATGAATCATGAATCATGAATCAATTCATGATTAATGAATTGAATTATGAATTGAATCATGAATCATGAATCATGAAATGAATCATGATTTATAAATCATGAATCAAGAATTGAATCATGATTCATGAATCATAAATCATGAATCGAATCATGATTTATAAATCCTTAAAGGAATCATGAATTAAATCATGAATCAAAAATTGAATAATGATTCATGAATCATGAATCATGATTAGAATCATGATTCATGAATCATGAATCGATTTATAAATCATGAAATGAATCATAACTCATGAATCATTAAATGAATCATGAATTGAATTATGAATTGAATCATGACTCATGAATCAAATCATGATTCATGAATCATGAATCATGAATTGAATCATGAATCATGAATCATGAATCGAATCATGATTCATGAATCATGAATCATAAATCGAATCTTGGTTCATGAATCAT
Organism: Mixophyes fleayi; assembly: GCF_038048845.1. Lineage (NCBI taxonomy): Eukaryota > Metazoa > Chordata > Amphibia > Anura > Limnodynastidae > Mixophyes > Mixophyes fleayi. Next base: position 172,701 of record NW_027445921.1, read on the forward strand.
GAATCATGCATCGAATCATGATTCATGAATCATGAATCGAATTGTAAATCATGAATTGAATCATAAATCATGAATCATGAAATGAATCATGAATTGAATCATGAATCATGAATTAAATCATGAATCATGAATCATGAATCATAAGTCATGAATCATGAATCATGAATCATGAATAATGAATTGAATCATGAATCATTAATTGAATCATGATTCATGAATCCTTAAATGAATCATGAATTGAATCATGAATCATGAATTGAATCATAATTCATGAATTGAATAATGAATTGCATCATGAATTATGAATTGTATCATGAATCATGAATCATGAATCATGAATCATGAAACAGGTATGATGAATTGAATCATGAATCATTAATTCATGAATCGAATAATGAATCATGAATCATGAATTGAATCAAAAATCATGAATCATGAATTGAATCATGAATCATGAATTGAATCATAATTCATGAATTGAATCATGAATTATGATTTGAATCATGAATCATGAATTGAATCATATATTGAATCATGAATCATGAATTGAATCATGAATCATGAATTGAATCATAAATTGAATCATGAATCACGAATCATGAATTGAATCATGAATCATGAATTGAATCATGAATCATGAATCATGAAATGAATCATGAATCATTAATTAAATCATGAATTGAATCATGAATCATGAATCATGAATTGAATCATGAATCATGAATCATGAAATGAATCATGAATCATGAATCAAATCATGATTCATGAATTGAATCATGAATTGAATCATGAATCATGAATCATGACTTTAATCATGATTTATGAATCATGAATCAAGAATTGAATCATGATTCATGAATCATAAATCATGAATCGAATCATGATTCATGAATCCTTAAATGAATCATGAATTAAATCATGAATCATGAATTGAATCATGAATCATAAATCGAATCATAAATCATGAATTTAATCATAAATCATGAATCCTTCAATGAATCATAAATTAAATCATGAATCATAAATTAAATCATGAATCATGATTTGAATCATGAATCATGAATTGAATCATGAGTCATGAATTAAATCATGAATCATGAATCATGAGTCATGAATTGAATCATGAATCATGAATCATGAATTGAATCATGAATCAGGTATGATGAATTGAATTATGAATCATGAATTAAATCATGAATCATGAATCATGAATCATGAATCGAATAATGAATCATGAATCATGAATTGAATCATGAATCATGAATTGAATCATGAATCATGAATTGAATCATGACTCATGAATTGAATCATAATTCATGAATTGAATCAAGAATCATGAATTGAATCATGAATCATGAATTGAATCATGACTCATGAATTGAATCATAATTCATGAATTGAATCATGAATCATGAGTCATGATTTGAATCATGAATCATGAATTGAATCATATATTGAATTATGAATCATGAATTGAACCATGAATCATGAATTGAATCATGAATTGAATCATGAATCACGAATCATGAATTGAATCATGAATCATGATTTGAATCATGAATCATGAATTGAATCATGAGTCATGAATTAAATCATGAATCATGAATCATGAGTCATGAATTGAATCATGAATCATGAATTGAATCATGAATCAGGTATGATGAATTGAATCATGAATCATGAATTAAATCATGAATCATGAATCATGAATCATGAATCGAATAATGAATCATGAATCATGAAATGAATCGTGAATCATGAATTGAATCATGAATCATGAATTGAATCATGACTCATGAATTGAATCATAATTCATGAATTGAATCATGAATCATAAGTCATGATTTGAATCATGAATCATGAATTGAATCATATATTGAATTATGAATCATGAATTGAACCATGAATCATGAATTGAATCATGAATTGAATCATGAATCACGAATCATGAATTGAATCATGAATCATGAATTGAATCATGAATCACCAATCATGAATTGAATCATGAATCATGAAATGAATCATGAATCATGAATTAAATCATGAATCAAATCATGAATCATGAATCATGAATAATGAATTGAATCATGAATCATTAATTGAATCATGATTCATGAATCCTTAAATGAATCATGAATTGAATCATGAATCATGAATTGAATCATAATTCATGAATTGAATCATGAATTGCATCATGAATTATGAATTGTATCATGAATCATGAATCATGAATCATGAATCATGAAACAGGTATGATGAATTGAATCATGAATCATTAATTCATGAATCGAATAATGAATCATGAATCATGAATTGAATCAAAAATCATGAATCATGAATTGAATCATGAATCATGAATTGAATCATAATTCATGAATTGAATCATGAATTATGATTTGAATCATGAATCATGAATTGAATCATATATTGAATCATGAATCATGAATTGAATCATGAATCATGAATTGAATCATAAATTGAATCATGAATCACGAATCATGAATTGAATCATGAATCATGAATTGAATCATGAATCATGAAATGAATCATGAATCATTAATTAAATCATGAATTGAATCATGAATCATGAATCATGAATTGAATCATGAATCATGAATCATGAAATGAATCATGAATCATGAATCAAATCATGATTCATGAATTGAATCATGAATTGAATCATGAATCATGAATCATGAATTGATTCATGAATCATGAATCATGAATTGAATCATAATTCATGAATTGAATCATGAATCATGAATTAAATCATGAATCATGAATCGAATAATGAATCATGAATCATGAATTGAATCATGAATCATGAATTGATTCATGAATCATGAATCATGAATTGAATCATAATTCATGAATTAAATCATGAATCATGAATCATGAAATGAATCATGAATCATGAATTAAATCATGAATTGAATCAGGAATCATGAATTGAATCATGAATCATGAATCATGAATCAATTCATGATTACTGAATTGAATTATGAATTGAATCATGAATCATGAATCATGAAATGAATCATGATTTATAAATCATGAATCAAGAATTGAATCATGATTCATGAATCATAAATCATGAATCGAATCATGATTTATAAATCCTTAAAGGAATCATGAATTAAATCATGAATCAAAAATTGAATAATGATTCATGAATCATGAATCATGATTAGAATCATGATTCATGAATCATGAATCGATTTATAAATCATGAAATGAATCATAACTCATGAATCATTAAATGAATCATGAATTGAATCATGAATTGAATCATGACTCATGAATCAAATCATGATTCATGAATCATGAATCATGAATTGAATCATGAATCATGAATCATGAATCGAATCATGATTCATGAATCATGAATCATAAATCGAATCTTGGTTCATGAATCATGAATCATGCATCGAATCATGATTCATGAATCATGAATCGAATTGTAAATCATGAATTGAATCATAAATCATGAATCATGAAATGAATCATGAATTGAATCATGAATCATGAATTAAATCATGAATCATGAATCATGAATCATAAGTCATGAATCATGAATCATGAATCATGAATAATGAATTGAATTATGAATCATTAATTGAATCATGATTCATGAATCCTTAAATGAATCATGAATTGAATCATGAATCATGAATTGAATCATAATTCATGAATTGAATAATGAATTGCATCATGAATTATGAATTGTATCATGAATCATGAATCATGAATCATGAATCATGAAACAGGTATGATGAATTGAATCATGAATCATTAATTCATGAATCGAATAATGAATCATGAATCATGAATTGAATCAAAAATCATGAATCATGAATTGAATCATGAATCATGAATTGAATCATAATTCATGAATTGAATCATGAATTATGATTTGAATCATGAATCATGAATTGAATCATATATTGAATCATGAATCATGAATTGAATCATGAATCATGAATTGAATCATAAATTGAATCATGAATCACGAATCATGAATTGAATCATGAATCATGAATTGAATCATGAATCATGAATCATGAAATGAATCATGAATCATTAATTAAATCATGAATTGAATCATGAATCATGAATTGAATCATGAATCATGAATCATGAAATGAATCATGAATCATGAATCAAATCATGATTCATGAATTGAATCATGAATTGAATCATGAATCATGAATCATGACTTGAATCATGATTTATGAATCATGAATCAAGAATTGAATCATGATTCATGAATCATAAATCATGAATCGAATCATGATTCATGAATCCTTAAATGAATCATGAATTAAATCATGAATCATGAATTGAATCATGAATCATAAATCGAATCATAAATCATGAATTTAATCATAAATCATGAATCCTTCAATGAATCATAAATTAAATCATGAATCATAAATTAAATCATGAATCATGATTTGAATCATGAATCATGAATTGAATCATGAGTCATGAATTAAATCATGAATCATGAATCATGAGTCATGAATTGAATCATGAATCATGAATCATGAATTGAATCATGAATCAGGTATGATGAATTGAATTATGAATCATGAATTAAATCATGAATCATGAATCATGAATCATGAATCGAATAATGAATCATGAATCATGAATTGAATCATGAATCATGAATTGAATCATGAATCATGAATTGAATCATGACTCATGAATTGAATCATAATTCATGAATTGAATCAAGAATCATGAATTGAATCATGAATCATGAATTGAATCATGACTCATGAATTGAATCATAATTCATGAATTGAATCATGAATCATGAGTCATGATTTGAATCATGAATCATGAATTGAATCATATATTGAATTATGAATCATGAATTGAACCATGAATCATGAATTGAATCATGAATTGAATCATGAATCACGAATCATGAATTGAACCATGAATCATGATTTGAATCATGAATCATGAATTGAATCATGAGTCATGAATTAAATCATGAATCATGAATCATGAGTCATGAATTGAATCATGAATCATGAATCATGAATTGAATCATGAATCAGTTATGATGAATTGAATCATGAATCATGAATTAAATCATGAATCATGAATCATGAATCATGAATCGAATAATGAATCATGAATCATGAAATGAATCGTGAATCATGAATTGAATCATGAATCATGAATTGAATCATGACTCATGAATTGAATCATAATTCATGAATTGAATCATGAATCATAAGTCATGATTTGAATCATGAATCATGAATTGAATCATATATTGAATTATGAATCATGAATTGAACCATGAATCATGAATTGAATCATGAATTGAATCATGAATCACGAATCATGAATTGAATCATGAATCATGAATTGAATCATGAATCACCAATCATGAATTGAATCATGAATCATGAAATGAATCATGAATCATGAATTAAATCATGAATTGAATCATGAATCATGAATCATGAATTGAATCATGATTTATGAATCATGAATCAAGAATTGAATCATGATTTATGAATCATAAATCATGAATCGAATCATGATTCATGAATCCTTAAATGAATCATGAATTAAATCATGAATCAAGAATTGAATAATGATTCATGAATCATGAATCAAATCATGATTTATGAATCATGAATCATAAATCGAATCTTGATTCATGAATCATGAATCATGAATAGAATCATGATTCATGAATCATGAATCGATTTATAAATCATGAAATGAATCATAAATCATGAATCATTAAATGAATCATAAATCGTGAATCATTAAATGAATCATGAATTGAATTATGAATTGAATCATGAATCATGAATCATGAATTGAATCATGAATCATGAATTGAATCATGAATTGAATCATGAATCATGAATCATGAATTGAATCATGAATCATGAAATGAATCATGAATAATTGAATAATGAATCATGAATAGAATTATGAATCATGAATTGAAAAATGAATTGAATCATGAATCATGAATCATGAATTGAATCAAGATTTATGAATCATGAATCAAGAATTGAATCATGATTCATGAATCATAAATCATGAATCGAATCATGATTCATAAATCCTTAAATGAATCATGAATTAAATCATGAATCATGAATTGAATCAAAATTCATGAATTGAATCATAATTCATGAATCATGATTTGAATCATGAATCATGAATTGAATCATATATTGAATCATGAATCATGAATTGAATCATGAATTAAATCATAAATCATGAATTGAATCATGAATCATAAATGAATCATGAATCATGAATCATGACTCATGAATCAAATCATGAATTATGAATTATGAATTGAATAATGAATCATGAAATGAATCATGAATCATAAATCAAATCATGATTCAAGAATTGAATCATGAATTGAATCATGAATCATGAATTGTATCATGAATCATGAATCATGAATCATGAATCATTATACAGGTATGATGAATTGAATCATGAATCATGAATCATGAATCGAATAATGAATCATGAATCATGAATTGAATCATAAATCATGAATCATGAAATGAATCATGAATTATGAATTGAATCATAATTCATGAATTGAATCATGAATCATGATTTGAATCATGGATCATGAATTGAATCATATATTGAATCATGAATCATTAATTGAATCATGAATCATGAATTGAATCATAAATTGAATCATGAATCACAAATCATGAAATGAATCATGAATCATTAATTGAATCATGAATCATAAATTGAATCATGAATAGTGAATTGAATCATGAATTAAATCATGAATCATGAATCATAAATTGAATCATGAATCATGAATCATGAAATGAATCATGAATCATGAATCAAACCATGATTCATGAATTGAATAATGAATTGAATCATGAATCATGAATCATGAATTGAATCATGAATCATGAATTGAATCATGATTCATGAATCGAATCATGAATCATGAATTGAATCATGATTAATGAATCATGATTTAAGAATTGAATCATGATTCATGAATCATGAATCATGAATCGAATCATGATTCATGAATCATGAATCATGAATTGATTCATAAATCATGAATTGAATCATGAATCATGAATCATGAGTCATGAATTGAATCATGAATCATGAATCATGAATTGAATCATGAATCATGAATTATGAATTGAAGCATGAATCATGAATTGAATCATGAATTGAATCATGAATCATGAATTGAATCATGAATCATGAATTGAATCATGAATCATGAATTGAATCATAAATCATGAATCATGAATCGATTTATAAATCATTAAATGAATCATAAATCATGAATCATTAAATGAATCATGAATTAAATCATGAATCATGAATTGAACCATGAATCATGAATTAAATCATGAGTCATGAATGGAATCATGAATCATGAATTGAATCATGAATCATGAATCATGAATTGAATTATGAATCATGAATTAAAAAATGAATTGAATCATGAATCATGAATTGAATCATGAGTCATGAATAGAATCATGAATCATGAATTGAATCATGAATCATGAATCATGAATCATGAATTGAATTATGAATCATGAATTGAAAAATGAATTGAATCATGAATCATGAATCATGAATCGAATCATGATTCATGAATCCTTAAATGAATCATGAATTGAATCATGAATCATGAATTGAATCATAATTCATGAATTGAATCATAATTCATGAATCATGATTTGGATCATGAATCATGATTTGGATCATGAATCATGAATTGAATCATGAATTGAATCATAAATCATGAATTGAATCATGAATCATGAATGAATAATGAATCATGACTCATGAATCAAATCATGAATCATGAATTGAATCATGAATAATGAATCATGACTCATGAATCATGAAATGAATCATGAATCATGAATCAAATCATGATTCAAGAATCATGAATTGAATCATGAATCATGAATCATGAATCATGAAATGAATCATGAATCATGAATCAAATCATGAATCATGAATAATGAATTGAATCATGATTAATGAATCATGAATCAAGAATTGAATCATGAATTGAATCATGAATCATGACTCATGAATCAAATCATGAATCATGAATCATGAATTGAATCATGATTAATGAATCATGAATCAAGAATTGAATAATGATTCATGAATCATGATTCATGAATCCTGAATCGATTTATAAATCATGAAATGAATCATAAGTCATGAATCATTAAATGAATCATGAATTGAATCATGAATTGAATCATGATTCATGAAATGAATCATGAATCATGAATTGAATCATGAATCATGAATCAAATCATGAATCATGAATCATGAATTGAATCATGATTCATGAATCAAATCATGAATCATGATTCATGAATCAAATCATGAATCATGATTCATGAATCATGAATCATAAATCGAATCTTGATTCATGAATCATGAATCATGAATAGAATCATGATTCATGAATCATGAATCGATTTATAAATCATAAAATGAATCATAAATCATGAATCATTAAATGAATCATGAATTGAATCATGGATTGAATCATGACTCATGAAATGAATCATGAATCATGAATTGAATCATGAATCATGAATCAAATCATAAATCATGAATTGAATCATGAATCATATCATGATTCATGAATCATGAATCATAAATCGAATATTGATTCATGAATCATGAATCATGCATCGAATCATGATTCATGAAACATGAATCGAATTGTAAATCATGAATTGAATCATGAATCATGTGTCATGAATCATGAATTAAATCATGAATCATGAATCATGAATCATAAGTCATGAATCATGAATCATGAATCATGAATTGAATCATGAATCATGAATTGGATCATGAATCATGAATCAAACCTTTATTCATGAATTGAATAATGAATTGAATCATGAATCATGAATCATGAATTGAATCATGAATCATGAATCATGAATTGAATCATGAATAATGAATCGAATCATGAATCATGAATCATGAATTGAATCATGATTAATGAATCATGATTTAAGAATTGAATCATGATTCATGAATCATGAATCATGAATCAAATCATGATTCATGAATCATGAATCGAATCATGATTCATGAATCATGATTTAAGAATTGAATCATGATTCATGAATCATGAATCGAATAATGAATCATGAATCATGAATTGAATCATAATTCATGAATTGAATCATATATTGAATCATGAATCATGAATTGAATCATAATTCATGAATTGAATCATGAATCATGATTTGAATCATGAATCATGAATTGAATCATAATTCATGAATTGAATCATGAATCATGATTTGAATCATGAATCATGAATTGAATCATATATTGAATCATGAATCATGAATTGAATCATGAATCATGAATTGAATCATAAATTGAATCATGAATCATGAATCATGAATTGAATCATGAATTATAAATTGAATCATAATTCATGAATTGAATCATGAATCATGATTTGAATCATGAATCATGAATTGAATCATATATTGAATCATGAATCATGAATTGAATCATGAATCATGAATTGAATCATAAATTGAATCATGAATCACGAATCATGAAATGAATCATGAATCATGAATTGAATCATGAATCATGAATTGAATCATAAATTGAATCATGAATCACGAATCATGAAATGAATCATGAATCATGAATTGAATCATGAATCATAAATTGAATCATGAATAGTGAATTGAATCATGAATTGAATCATGAATCATGAATCATTAATTGAATCATGAATCATGAATCATGAAATGAATCATGAATCATGAATCAAACTATGATTCATGAATTGAATAATGAATTGAATCATGATTAATGAATCATGATTTAAGAATTGAATCATGATTCATGAATCATGAATCATGAAACGAATCATGATTCATGAATCATGAATTGATACATAAATCATGAATTGAATCATGAATCATGAATCATGCATCATGCATCGAATCATGATTCATGAATCATGAATCTAATTGTAAATCATGAATTGAATCATGAATCATGAATCATGAATCATGAATTAAATCATGAATCATGAATCATGAATCATAAGTCATGAATCATGAATCATGAATCATGAATTAAATCATGAATCATGAATTGAATCATGAATCATGAATCAAACCTTTATTCATGATTGAATAATGAATTGAATCATGAATCATGAATCATGAATTGAATCATGAATCATGAATTGAATCATGAATAATGAATCGAATCATGAATCATGAATCATGAATCGAATCATGATTCATTAATCATGAATCGAATCATGATTCATGAATCATGAATCATAAATCGAATCTTGATTCATGAATCATGAATCATGAATTGTATTATGAATCATGTATTGAATCATAAATCATGAATCATGAATTGAATCATGGATTATGAATTGAATCATAATTCATGAATTGAATCATGAATCATGATTTGAATCATGAATCATGAATTGAAGCATATATTTAATCATGAATCATGAATTGAATCATGAATAGTGAATTGAATCATGAATTGAATCATGAATCATGAATCATGAATCATGAATCATGAATTGAATCATGAATCATGAATCATGAAATGAATCATGAATCATGAATCAAACCATGATTCATGAATTGAATCATGAATTGAATCATGAATCATGAATCGAATCATGAATCATGAATTGAATCATGATTAATGAATCATGATTTAAGAATTGAATCATAATTCATGAATCATGAATCATGAATCGAATCATGATTTATGAATCATGAATCATGATTTGATTCATAAATCATGAATTGAATCATGAATCATGAATCATGAATCATGAGTCATGAATTGAATCATTAATCATGAATCATGAATCAAGAATTGAATCATGAATCATGAATTATGAATTGAATCATGAATTGAATCATGAATTGAATCATGAATCATGAATTGAATCATGAATCATGAATCAGGTATGATGAATTGAATCATGAATCATGAATTGAATCATGAATCATGAATCAAGAATTGAATAATAATTCATGAATCATGAATCATGAATAGAATATTGATTCATGAATCATGAATCGATTTATAAATCATGAAATGAATCATAAATCATGAATCATTAAATGAATCATGAATTAAATCATGAATCATGAATTGAATCATGATTTATGAATCAAGAATTGAATCATGATTCATGAATTATAAATCATGAATCGAATCATGATTCATGAATCCTTAAATGAATCATGAATTGAATCATGAATCATGAATTAAATCATAATTCATGAATTGAATCATAATTCATGAATCATGATTTGAATCATGAATCATGAATTGAATCATAAATTGAATCATGAATCACGAATCATGAAATGAATCATGAATCATGAATTGAATCATGAATCATAAATTGAATCATGAATAGTGAATTGAATCATGAATTGAATCATGAATCATGAATCATTAATTGAATCATGAATCATGAATCATGAAATGAATCATGAATCATGAATCAAACTATGATTCATGAATTGAATAATGAATTGAATCATGATTAATGAATCATGATTTAAGAATTGAATCATGATTCATGAATCATGAATCATGAATCGAATCATGATTCATGAATCATGAATTGATACATAAATCATGAATTGAATCATGAATCATGAATCATGCATCATGCATCGAATCATGATTCATGAATCATGAATCTAATTGTAAATCATGAATTGAATCATGAATCATGAATCATGAATCATGAATTAAATCATGAATCATGAATCATGAATCATAAGTCATGAATCATGAATCATGAATCATGAATTAAATCATGAATCATGAATTGAATCATGAATCATGAATCAAACCTTTATTCATGATTGAATAATGAATTGAATCATGAATCATGAATCATGAATTGAATCATGAATCATGAATTGAATCATGAATAATGAATCGAATCATGAATCATGAATCATGAATCGAATCATGATTCATTAATCATGAATCGAATCATGATTCATGAATCATGAATCATAAATCGAATCTTGATTCATGAATCATGAATCATGAATTGTATTATGCATCATGTATTGAATCATAAATCATGAATCATGAATTGAATCATGGATTATGAATTGAATCATAATTCATGAATTGAATCATGAATCATGATTTGAATCATGAATCATGAATTGAAGCATATATTTAATCATGAATCATGAATTGAATCATGAATAGTGAATTGAATCATGAATTGAATCATGAATCATGAATCATGAATCATGAATCATGAATTGAATCATGAATCATGAAATGAATCATGAATCATGAATCAAACCATGATTCATGAATTGAATCATGAATTGAATCATGAATCATGAATCGAATCATGAATCATGAATTGAATCATGATTAATGAATCATGATTTAAGAATTGAATCATAATTCATGAATCATGAATCATGAATCGAATCATGATTTATGAATCATGAATCATGATTTGATTCATAAATCATGAATTGAATCATGAATCATGAATCATGAATCATGAGTCATGAATTGAATCATTAATCATGAATCATGAATCAAGAATTGAATCATGAATCATGAATTATGAATTGAATCATGAATCATGAATTGAATCATGAATTGAATCATGAATCATGAATTGAATCATGAATCAGGTATGATGAATTGAATCATGAATCAAGAATTGAATTATAATTCATGAATCATGAATCATGAATAGAATCATGATTCATGAATCATGAATCGATTTATAAATCATGAAATGAATCATAAATCATGAATCATTAAATGAATCATGAATTAAATCATGAATCATGAATTGAATCATGATTTATGAATCAAGAATTGAATCATGATTCATGAATTATAAATCATGAATCGAATCATGATTCATGAATCCTTAAATGAATCATGAATTGAATCATGAATCATGAATTAAATCATAATTCATGAATTGAATCATAATTCATGAATCATGATTTGAATCATGAATCATGAATTGAACCATATATTGAATCATGAATCATGAATTGAATCATGAATTAAATCATAAATCATGAATTGAATCATGAATCATGAATAATTCATGAATCATGACTCATGAATCAAATCATGAATCATGAATTGAATCATGAATCATGAATCATGAAATGAATCATGAATCATGAATCGAATCATGATTCAAGAATTCAATCATGAATTGAATCATGATTAATGAATCATGAATCAAGAATTGAATAATGATTCATGAATCATGAATAGAATCATGATTCATGAATCATGAATAGAATCATGATTCATGAATTATGAATCGATTTATAAATCATGAAATGAATCATAAATCATGAATCATTAAATGAATCATGAATTGAATCATGAATTGAATCATGACTCATGAAATGAATCATGAATCATGAAATGAATCATGAAATATGAATCAAATCATGAATCATGAATTGAATCATGAATCATGAATCATGAATCGAATCATGATTCATGAATCATGAATCATAAATCGAATGTTGATTCATGAATCATGAATCATGCATTGAATCATGATTCATGAATCATGAATCGAATTGTAAATCATGAATTGAATCATGAATCATGAATCATGAATTAAATCATGAATCATGAATCATGAATAATAGTCATGAATCATGAATCATGAATTGAATCATGAATCATGAATTGAATCATGAATCATGAATGAAACCGTTATTCATGAATTGAATAATGAATTGAATCATGAATCATGAATTGAATCATGAATCATGAATCATGAATTGAATCATGAATAATGAATCAAATCATGAATCATGAATTGAATCATGATTAATGAATCATGATTTAAGAATTGAATCATGATTCATGAATCATGATTTGATTCATGATTCATGAATCATGAATCGAATCATGATTCATGAATCATGAATCGAATCATGATTCATGAATCATGAATCACAAATCGAATCTTGATTCATGAATCATGAATCATGAAAAGAATCATGATTCATGAATCATGAATCGATTTATAAATCACGAAATGAATCATAAATCATGAATCATTAAATGAATCATGAATTTAATCATGAATTGAATCATGACTCATGAAATGAATCATGAATTGAATCATGAATCATGCATCGAATCATGATTCATGAATCATGAATCGAATTGTAAATCATGAATTGAATCATGAATCATGAATTAAATCATGAATCATGAATCATGAATCATAAGTCATGAATCATGAATCATGAATCATGAATCATGAATTGAATCATGAATCATGAATCATGAATCATGAATTGAATCATAAATCATGAATCATGAATTGAAACATGAATTTATGAATTTAATCATGAATCGAATAATGAATCATGAATCAAGAATTGAATCATGAATCATAAATCATTGATTGAATCATGAATCATAAATCATTGATTGAATCATGAATCATGAAATGAATCATGAATTGAATCATGAATCATGAATCATGAATTCAATCATGAATCATGAATTCAACCATGAATCATGAATTATAATTTGAATTATGAATCATGAATTGAGTCATGAATTGAATCATGAATCGAATCATGAATCATGAATTGAATCATGATTTATGAATCATGAATCATGAATTGAATCATGATTCATGAAACATGAATCGAACCATGATTTATGAATCATGAATCATATATCAAATCATGATTCATGAAGCATGAATCATGAATCGAACCATGATTTATGAATCATGAATCATGAATCGAATCATGATTCATGAATCTTGAATCGAATCATGATTCATGAATCATGAATCATGAATTAAATCATAAATCATGAATTGAATCATAAATCATTAATCATTTAATGAATCATGAATTAAATCATAAATCATGAATTGAATCATGAATCATGATTAATGAATTGAATCATGAATCATGAGTCATGAATTGAATAATGAATCATGAATTGAATCATGAATCATGAATTAAATCATGAATTGAATCATGAATCAGGTATGATGAATTGAATCATGAATCATGAATTAAATCATGAATCATGAATCATGAATCGAATAATGAATCATGAATAATGAATTGATTCATGAATCATGAATTGAATCATGAATCATGAATCATGAATTGAATCATGACTCATGAATTGAATCATAATTCATGAATTGAATCATGAATCATGAATTGAATCAAATATTGAATCATGAATCATGAATTGAATCAAATATTGAATCATGAATCATGAATTGAATCATGAATCATGAATTGAATCATGAATTGAATCATGAATCACGAATCATAAATTGAATCATGAATCATGAATTGAATCATAAATCATGAATTGAATCATGAATTATAAATTGAATCATGAATTAAATCATGAATCATTAATTGAATCATAAATCATGAATTGAATCATGAATCATGAATCAAATCATGATTCATGAATTGAATCATGAATTGAATCATGAATCATGAATCGAATCATGAATCATGAATCAAGAATTGAATCATAATTCATGAATCATAAATCATGAATCGAATCATAATTCATAAATCATGAATCATGAATCGAATCATAAATCATGAATTGAATCATAAATCATGAATCCTTAAATGAATCATGAATTAAATCATGAATCATGAATTGAATAATGAATCATGAATTGAATCATGAGTCATGAATTGAAACATGAATCATGAATTGAATCATGAATCATGAATCAAATCATGAATCATGAATCATGAATTGAATCATAAATAATGAATCATGAATCAAATCATGATTCATGAATCGTAATTCATAAATCATAAATCATGAATCGAATCATGATTCATGAATCATGAATCATGAATCGAATCATGATTCATGAATCATGAATCATGAATCGAATCATAAATCATGAATTGAATCATGAATCATGAATCACGAATTGAATCATGAATCATGAATCACGAATTGAATCATGAATCATGAATCATGAATTGAATCATGAATCATGAATTGAATCATGAATCATTAATCATGAATTGAATCATGAATTATGAATCATGAATCAAATAATGAACCATGAATTGAATCATAAATCATGAATTGAATCATGAATCATAATTTGAATCATGAATCATGAATTTAATCATGAATCATGAATTATGATTTGAATCATGAATCATGAATTGAATCATGAATAATGAATTGAATCATGAATCATGAATTATGATTTGAATCATGAATCATGAATTGAATCATATATTGAATCATGAATCATGAATTGAATCATGAATCATGAATTGAATCATGAATCATGAATTGAATCATGAATCATGAATCATGAATCAGGTATGATGAATTGCATCATGAATCATAAATTAAATCATGAATCATGAATCAAGAATTGAATAATGATTTATGAATCATGAATCATGAATAGAATCATGATTCATGAATCATGAATCGATTTATAAATCATGAAATGAATCATAAATCATGAATCATTAAATGAATCATGAATTAAATCATGAATCATGAATTGAATCATGATTTATGAATCAAGAATTGAATCATGATTCATGAATTATAAATCATGAATCGAATCATGATTCATGAATCCTTAAATGAATCATGAATTGAATCATGAATCATGAATTAAATCATAATTTATGAATTGAATCATAATTCATGAATCATGATTTGAATCATGAATCATGAATTGAATCATATATTGAATCATGAATCATGAATTGAATCATGAATTGAATCATAAATCATGAATTGAATCATGAATCATGAATGAATCATGAATCATGACTCATGAATCAAATCATGAATCATGAATTGAATCATGAATCATGAATCATGAACCATGAATCGAATCATGATTCAAGAATTCAATCATGAATTGAATCATGATTAATGAATCATGAATCAAGAATTGAATAATGATTCATGAATCATGAATAGAATCATGATTCATGAATCATGAATAGATTTATAAATCATGAAATGAATCATAAATCATGAATCATTAAATGAATCATGAATTGAATCATGAATTGAATCATGACTCATGAAATGAATCATGAATCATGAAATGAATCATGAATTATGAATCAAATCATGAATCATGAATTGAATCATGAATCATGAATCATGAATCGAATCATGATTAATGAATCATGAATCATAAATCGAATGTTGATTCATGAATCATGAATCATGCATTGAATCATGATTCATGAATCATGAATCGAATTGTAAATCATGAATTGAATCATGAATCATGAATCATGAATCATGAATTAAATCATGAATCATGAATCATAAGTCATGAATCATGAATCATGAATCATGAATTGAATCATGAATCATGAATTGAATCATGAATCATGAATCAAACCTTTATTCATGAATTGAATAATGAATTGAATCATGAATCATGAATCATGAATTGAATCATGAATCATGAATCATGAATTGAATCATGAATCATGAATTGAATCATGAATCATGAATCAAACCTTTATTCATGAATTGAATAATGAATTGAATCATGAATCATGAATCATGAATTGAATCATGAATCATGAATCATGAATTGAATCATGAATAATGAATCAAATCATGAATCATGAATTGAATCATGATTAATGAATCATGATTTAAGAATTGAATCATGATTCATGAATCATGAATCATGAATCGAATTATGATTCATGAATAATGAATCGAATCATGATTCATGAATCATGAATCATAAATCGAATCTTGATTCATGAATCATGAATCATGAATAGAATCATGATTCATGAATCATGAATCAATTTATAAATCATGAAATGAATCATAAATCATGAATCATTAAATGAATCATGAATTGAATCATGAATTGAATCATGACTCATGAAATGAATCATGAATCATGAATTGAATCATGAATCATGAATCAAATCATGAATCATGAATCATGAATTGAATCATAAATCATGAATCATGATTCATGAATCATGAATCATAAATCGAATGTTGATTCATGAATCATGAATCATGCATCGAATCATGATTCATGAATCATGAATCGAATAGTAAATCATGAATTGAATCATGAATCATGAATCATGAATCATGAATTGAATCATAAATCATGAATCATGAATTGAATCATAAATCATGAATCATGAATTGAAACATGAATTTATGAATTTAATCATGAATTGAATCATGAATCATGAATCAGGAATCATGAATTGAATCATAAATCATGAGTCATGAATTGAATCATGAATCATGAGTCATGAATTGAATAATGAATCATGAATTAAATCATGAATTGAATCATGAATCAGGTATGATGAATTGAATAATGAATCATGAATTGAATCATGAATCATGAATCATGAATTGAATCATGACTCATGAATTGAATCATAATTCATGAATTGAATCATGAATCATGAATTGAATCAAATATTGAATCATGAATCATGAATTGAATCAAATATTGAATCATGAATTGAATCATGAATCATGAATTGAATCATGAATTGAATCATGAATCACCAATCATAAATTGAATCATGAATCATGAATTGAATCATAAATCATGAATTGAATCATGAATCATAAATTGAATCATGAATTAAATCATGAATCATTAATTGAATCATGAATCATGAATTGAATCATGAATCATTAATCAAATCATGATTCATGAATTGAATCATGAATTGAATCATGAATCATGAATCGAATCATGAATCAAGAATTGAATCATAATTCATGAATCATAAATCATGAATCGAATCATGATTCATAAATCATGAATCATGAATCGAATCATAAATCATGAATTGAATCATAAATCATGAATCCTTAAATGAATCATGAATTAAATCATGAATCATGAATTGAATAATGAATCATGAATTAAATCATGAATCATGAATTGAATAATGAATCATGAATTGAATCATGAGTTATGAATTGAATCATGAATCATGAATTGAATCATGAATCAAATCATGAATCATGAATCATGAATTGAATCATAAATAATGAATCATGAATCAAATCATGATTCATGAATCAAATCATGATTCATGAATCGTAATTCATAAATCATGAATTGAATCATGAATCATTAATCATGAATTGAATCATGAATTATGAATCATGAATCAAATAATGAACCATGAATCATGAATTGAATCATGAATCATGAATTGAATCATGAATCATAATTTAAATCATGAATCATGAATTTAATCATAAATCATGAATTATGATTTGAATCATGAATCATGAATTGAATCATGAATAATGAATTGAATCATGAATCATGAATTATGATTTGAATCATGAATCATGAATTCAATCATATATTGAATCATGAATCATGAATTGAATCATGAATCATGAATTGAATCATGAATCATGAATTGAATCATGAATTGAATCATGAATCATGAATTGAATCATGAATTGAATCATGAATCATGAATCATGAATTGAATCATGAATCATGAATCATGAATTGAATCATAAATAATGAATCATGAATCAAATCATGATTCATGAATCAAATCATGATTCATGAATCGTAATTCATAAATCATAAATCATGAATCGAATCATGATTCATGAATCATGAATCATGAATCGAATCATAAATCATGAATTGAATCATGAATCATTAATCATGAATTGAATCATGAATTATGAATCATGAATCAAATAATGAATCATGAATTGTAATTCATAAATCATAAATCATGAATCGAATCATGATTCATGAATCATGAATCATGAATCGAATCATAAATCATGAATTGAATCATGAATCATTAATCATGAATTGAATCATGAATTATGAATCATGAATCAAATAATGAACCATAAATCATGAATTGAATCATGAATCATGAATTGAATCATGAATCATAATTTGAATCATGAATCATGAATTTAATCATGAATCATGAATTATGATTTGAATCATGAATAATGAATTGAATCATGAATCATGAATTATGATTTGAATCATGAATCATGAATTGAATCATATATTGAATCATGAATCATGAATTGAATCATGAATCATGAATTGAATCATGAATCATGAATCATGAATTGAATTATGAATCATGAATTAAATCATGAATCATAAATTGAGTCATGAATCATGAATTTAATCATGATTCATGAATTAAATCATAATTTGATTTATGAATCATGAATTTAATCATGAATTATGAATCATGAATCAAATCTTGATTCATGTATTGAATCATGAATTGAATCATGAATCGAACAATGATTTATGAATCATGAATCATGAATCGAATCATAAATCATGAATTGAATCATAAATCATGAATCATTAAATGAATCATGAATTGAATCATAAATCATGAATCATTAAATGAATCATGAATTAAATCATGAATCATTATTTGAATCATGAATCATGAATTGAATCATGAATCATAATTTGAATCATAAATCATGAATTGAATCATAAATCATGAATCCTTAAATGAATCATGAATTAAATCATGAATCATGAATTGAATAATGAATCATGAATTAAATCATGAATCATGAATTGAATAATGAATCATGAATTGAATCATGAGTTATGAATTGAATCATGAATCATGAATTGAATCATGAATCATGAATCATGAATAAAATCATGAATCATGAATTGAATCATAAATAATGAATCATGAATCAAATCATGATTCATGAATCAAATCATGATTCATGAATCGTAATTCATAAATCATAAATCATGAATCGAATCATGATTCATGAATCATGAATCATGAATCGAATCATAAATCATGAATTGAATCATGAATCATTAATCATGAATTGAATCATGAATTATGAATCATGAATCAAATAATGAACCATGAATCATGAATTGAATCATGAATCATGAATTGAATCATGAATCATAATTTGAATCATGAATCATGAATTTAATCATGAATCATGAATTATGATTTGAATCATGAATCATGAATTGAATCATGAATAATTAATTGAATCATGAATCATGAATTATGATTTGAATCATGAATCATGAATTGAATCATATATTGAATCATGAATCATGAATTGAATCATGAATCATGAATCATGAATTGAATCATGAATTGAATCATGAATCATGAATTGAATCATGAATTGAATCATGAATCATGAATCATGAATTGAATTATGAATCATGAATTAAATCATGAATCATAAATTGAGTCATGAATCATGAATTTAATCATGATTCATGAATTAAATCATGAATTGATTTATGAATCATGAATTTAATCATGAATTATGAATCATGAATCAAATCTTGATTTATGAATTGAATCATGAATTGAATCATGAATCGAACAATGATTTATGAATCATGAATCATGAATCGAATCATAAATCATGAATTGAATCATAAATCATGAATCATTAAATGAATCATGAATTGAATCATAATTCATGAATCATAAATTGAATGACGAATCATGAATCATGAATCGAATCATGATTCATGAATTATGAATCATAAATCGAATCATGATTCATGAATCATCAATTGAATCATGAATTGAATCATGAATCATGAATCATGAATTGAATCATGAATTAAATCATGAATCATGAATCATGAGTCATGAATTAAATCATGAATCATGAATCATAAATTTAATCATGAATCATGAATCATGAATTGAATCATGAATCATGAATTGAATCATGATTCATGAATCATGAATCATGAATCGAACCATGATTTATGAATCATGAATCATAAATCATAAATCTAATCGTCATTCATGATTCATGAATTGAATCATGAATTGAATCATGAATCATGAAATGAATCATGAATCATGAATTATGAATTGAATCATGAATCATGAATTGAAACATTAATTGAATCATGAATCATGAATCATTAATTGAATCATGAATCATGAATTGAATCATGAATCAGGAATCATGAATTGAATCATA